>NC_038244.2:29146256-29227523 GCF_000004515.6 Glycine max
TGCACAAAATAATAAAAAATAATCAACAAATAAACCATAACATAACCCACGACATACATTATTTCTTACCTTGTATAGACCACAACCATAAAAATGCCTCCCTGGATTATCCTCAGTCCACGATGTCACTAGTGGAACCTCTACGTTACACAAACACATCATGCGACTTCCGGGCTCTGAGGTGTACGATGAGGAACTCCTTTTCATGGGAACGACACTGACGACGACATGCTTCAGGCGACGACCATGTTTTTCAACCACCACCTTCAACACCCAAATAGGACAACATTGTTGCTTCTAAAAACCAACCAGGTAACAACGATGAGGAGAAAAGCTTACGAGTTTGGGATTTCCACAACCCAAAAGGTTAGCGATTTGCCTTGAAGAAATGAACCAATCGGTGATGAATAAGAAACAAACCCAGAAGGGTGCTTAAGGGGTTGTGATTGCTTGCGAAATCATGCGACAACTTGAAGGTCAACTCGAAGAATCCATAAGCTTGGTGGTTGCCACTGGCCGCAGAACATTTTAGGGATTTCGTGATATGAGGCTTTTAGGTATTTTGATTAGGTTTTAGGGTTACTATAATATAAAATTTACCACACTCAGTTAAAAATCGCGCACCCTTTGACGGACTCCTCAAATGTTGACACATGTCAGTCAACATAAGTTGCTAACGGTCAACGTCCAAATCTAGATTGGGGGACCAAGATTGCGTGATTGGATATAATTGGAGGACTAAATGCGTCGATAATTTTAAAAGGGAAGCAAAATTGAAATTGAAGACAACTAGGGAGACCAAATTTACAATTTTGCCTTTTCTTTTTTTGATCAATTCTTTTTACCTTTTTCTCTTCCTATCTATTTATGTTTTTCTTTTCTTTTTTCTTTTATGTTTTCTTTTTATACTTTCTCTTTCTTTTTTATATTTTATAATTTTTTATATTATGATAAAATAAAGATATATTATTATTATTATTATCTATATATTAAAAATAAGTTCATAATGAATTAAAAATAAATAAATATGTGAAATCAGGATAATAAATAACTAAAAAAAGTACAATTAATAAAAAAAATAATAAGTGCATGAATGTACAAGTTTTCAGGCGAATAGAAGAAGTGATGGCGTAGAAGAATCAAAGCTCTTTAGATTAACAAAATTATAACTTTAATCTTTTTAAATTGTTGACATCTATTAATAAATTATAAGGGTATTTTGGTATTTTACATATATTTATTTCACATTTTCCTTTCTTTCTTTTCAAATTTCATAATTTTTCTCTTTTTTCTTTTTTTTTCTCTTTCATCTCAACTTTTTTTCCTTTTCTCTTTCTTTCCATTTACGTTTCCTTTTTCTTTTATGTTTCTCTTTTTATATTTTCTCTTGTTTTTATAGTTTATTATTATATAAAAAATAAATTTATAGAAGAATTAAAAATAAATAAATATGCAAAATCACAATAATAAATAACTACATAGTACAATTAATAAAAAAATTAATAAACGTATAAATTTATGAGTTACGAAGCGAATTGAAGAAGTGATGATGCAAAAGAATCAAGCTGTTTAGATTAACAAAAATATAATTTTAACCTTTTTAAATTGTTGATATCTATTAATTATAAGGAAATTTTGGTCTTTTACCAAATACTTATTTCACCTTTTACCTTTCTTTCTTTTCAAATTTTATAATTTTTTCTTTTTTTTTCTTTTTACTCTCTCTCTTTCTTCTCAATTCTTTGTCTTTTTTCTCTTTCTTTCTATTTACGTTTTCTTTTTCTTTTTTCTTTTTATATCTTCTCTTTCTTTTTTATTTTTTATTTATTTTTTATAGTTTATTATATTGTGATAAAATAAAGATATATTATTATTATTATTATATAAAAAACAAGTTTATAAAATAATTAAAAATAAATAACTAATAAGTATAATTAATAAAAGAAATTAATAAGCGCATGAATTTATTAGTTGTCAAGCGAATAAAAGAAGTGATAGTGCAGAAGAATCAAAGCTCTTTAAATTAACAAAAATACAATTTTAACCTTTTTAAATTGTTGACATCTATTAGTTATAAGGGTATTTTGGTCTTTTAACAAATGTTTATCTCACCTTTTTCCTTTCTTTGTTTTCAAATTTTATAATTTTCTATTTTTTTTCTTTTTTTTCTCTTTCTTCTCAACTTTTTGTCTTTTTTTCTATTTATGTTTTCTTTTTCTTTTCTTTTATGTTTTTATTTTTATATGTTCTCTTTCTCTTTTTTATTGTTTATTATATTATGATAAAATATAGATAAATTATTATTATTATTATTATTATTATATGAAAAACAAGTTTATAAAAGAATTAAAAATAAATAAATCCACGGAATCACAATAATAAATAACTAAAAAAATATAATTAATAAACACATTAATTTATGAGTTATCAGGTGAATATAACTCTTTAGATTAACCAAAATACAATTTTAATCTTTTTAAATTGTTGACTTTAATTAATTATAAGAATATTTTGGTTCTTTTATCAAGTATTTATTTTACCTTTTTCCTTTCTTTCTTTTCAAATTTTATAATAATTTTTTCTTTTTTTTTTCTCTCTTTCTTCTCAAATTTTTATCTTTTTCTCTTTCTTTCTATTTACGTTTTTCTTTTTATATCTTCTCTCTCTTTTTTATAATTTATTATTTAAATTAAAAATTCAATTACTTCTTTGTGATAATAAATTTATTTTGAAATAAATTATCTTTTAAATAAATTTATTATCATAAAAAAATTGGATTTTTATTCAATTAATTTTATATAAATTGTAAAAATATTCTAATATGAAAATATGTTAGCAAACTTCTATTATTATTATAAAAAAGAAATTTTAAAAAATTAAAAATAAATAAATCCGCGAAATCACGATAATAAATACCTACAAAAAGTACAATTAATAAAAAAATTAATAAACGCATGAATTCATGAGTTGTCAGTCGAATAGAAGCAGCCATGACGCATTAGAATCAGATTGAGCCGAAACGAAACCGAAACAAAAGGCAGAGCGGTAGCATTTAAAGGGAGAACCGGTGCCGTGAAGCGTTATCTTATCACTCAAATTTAGCTTCGGCACCGTCTGTGTTTCTCTCATCTCAGCCATTTCACTTTCCCTGTGATGGACGCCGATCCTCCTCAACTTGATGATCATTTGGAACCTTTCAGGGTTTCTGTGAATCAAATTCTCACCACAGTCAACAAGGTCCTCAATTCCTTTTCTTCTTCTTCTTCTTATTCTTCTTCTTCCATCTCTATACCTATTTATCTATCTATCTATCCATGCTTTTCCTTATTTTTCAAACTTGAAGTTGGTTTAGCCGCAGCCACAGTAATTTATTTTGAGTATTTTTTTCCTTCTCCTTAGGACTTTGTGTGTGAATTAATTTAACTGGAAATGGAATCTAATAAACCCGTGTTTGTGCTCTATTAGGTTATTATTGTTATCTACTATGTATCCATGCTTTTCCTGTTTTTCCAAACTTGAAGTTGGTTTAGCAGCAGCCACCGTAATTTTATTTTGAGTTTTTTTTTTCTCTCATTAGGATTTTGTGTGTGAATTATCTCAACCCTAGAAATTTAACTGGAAATGAAATCTAATAAATCTGTGGTTGCTCTCTATTAGGTTATTATTATTGTTGTTGTTGTTGTTGTTGTTGTATTAATTGTAGCTTACGATCAGGGATGGAGCCAAGAATTTAGTTCAAGGGGCAGAAATGAATATCATGTGAACTATATGTAAAGGAAATTTTAACTATCACATGGGTGATTTATTATGTAACAAATTTGACTTAACTAACGTATTATACATAAATTACTTGTTTCATAGAGTGAAATTAATCAATACCGAGCAGTGTTATCAGACTGGATTTTCTGGTTGGACTGCTCGGGTTGTAATATTAGAACAGATAAGTATTCAACCTGGTTGTCGGTGATGACCTAATCAACTCAGCATTTAATGGTCAGGCTTGGTTCGGTTTTGGTCATTGCACCCAAGTTCTTGCATTTCTCGCTGGTCTCCATTTCCCTATACCTGTATATGTCCCTTCACACTGAATATTCATTGTTTCCAAATACCTGTACACTCGATACAAGTCCCTTCATGTCATCTCCCATCAGGTTTTCAAATTCAGATTGTTTTTGCTTCTCTACTGTGGTTTTCAAAATTTTCAAAGTTAAGGTGATTTTCAAATTTTCAAACATAAATTGCTTTCATGGTTAAATTTGGTTTCATGAGATCCTTGGTCTCTAGAGATATGTAAAATAATTAAACCACTATGCTAATACATTTATTCATGCATATATGGAAATATATTATATGTATATACATATCTCAGTACAAAATTTTACCTATACAAAATAATAGCAGTTCATGCAGTTTGACCAATGACCTAGTGATTCACTATGATTGGGTCAACAACTGATCCGAATTTGATAATACTGATTCAGAGTTAAGCCTATACTTGCTGTGTGACAGAACAAAGCAGAGAAATAACTAAGGAGAATAAACCCACAAATGTGCAACCAAAATACGTATTTGGATGTATACTGTTGTGTCATTCTCTCAATGAAGATTAGAGAAAGAAGGGTATATCACAAATGGAAAAAATTTGCACAGAATTAAATGCAACTTACTTTAGCTGAATTTGAATGAACAAAGATATAAAAGATATATGGAATATTTATTTGTGTGAAGGCGCTGGCAAGTCTTTTACCACTCAAAAGCTATAAAAATATTTACGAACATAATAACATGGTGGGTGCCATAATTTTTTTATACAATAAGTTTAAGTGGTAAGTGAAAATTTGCTATGATGCAATTGTGGGCTTATTGTTTGTTTTGTACTATGACATTCCAAGTTGAAAACTAATCTTATAGTGCCTTTTACAGCTTGAGAAGCAAGTGACTGAGGTTGAACAGTTCTATGAATCCACTGATAATGTTCAAGGTAATAACTCTAAAGGTGGCTCACTTGCAAAAGAGAAGGGCAGGGAGAAGCATATTACTGGTACCAAAAAGCCACTGCAAGATGCATCACATACAGAAGCTTCTTCTGCAAAGAGAATGCAAGAGCTTATGCGCCAATTTTCCACAATATTGCGTCAGGCAAGTGCAAATACTTTGCAACATGTTTTTAATAATGTATATGAATGCACTTTCTCTTGAGTCTCCTTATATTTGGATTTTCTTTTCGTTAAGATCAAGAATAGAACTTGAGGTTTCTGTAGTAATGTAGTCAACTGTTAGAAATTGTTTTATGCATTTGAGTTTATGTTCTTCCGAAAGGTAATTTTGAGCTTACCCTTTGAAATGTACTGAACATTTCAATATCTCAAAAGTCAAAACTTGAACTTATGCAGGAACTCATTATCATGTTTTGTCAACCACCTTAATCTTTCTATTACCTCTGAACACTAAGCAACTATGTTTACAATAGAACATTGTGGCATCATTTGATCCATGTATCTGACCCCACCTAGTTGGAAGAGATTTGGTTGTTGAGTAAGTGGCTGTGGCGGTGCACTTGTTTTAGCCTTCTTCCATAGGCAATCACTTCTTATTGTAGACTATAAATTTCAGTTCACCCATACACACTTGTCATGCTGCTTGCTGAATGCTGATATCTCCTGTAAAACATCCATAAGCTTGCCTACACCTAAACTTTTTTTTTGAAAAGGTTGCCTACACCTAAGTATTTTACTGATTACTTGTAATTAGGATTTCCTGTTACACTAAATCTTTTGCCTTTGTTGTGATGTGTGCTAGACACATTTGAGGGCAAACCTTGGTGTACTAGTAATATGTGAACAAGAGTCTTATGCTATCTAAACAATTGAAGATGAGATTTATGGAATTCTGCCAAATTGAAGTAGTCAAATTAAGCAAAGTTAGGCTTAAATTCACAATATACACCAGAGAATCAATGGTGATAGGTATAGAGATTGGGTTTACTTGCACTTGATTGTTTAACTCCTTGTTTCTCTACAATTATGAAATTTCCTTTCAATATCCAATTACGCCTCTTGTCTATTAATGATTAATGCCAATGGTCAAGTTTTATTAACAATCTTTTTCCTAATCAAATTCTCTATTTGGTCATTTATGGAACAAGTTAAAGAAAGCATAAAGAGATGAGGTTTGTTAATCTAATGTCTAAGTGTAAGCGAGAATTGCGAACTAGTCATTAACAATCCTAACTCTGTTTTAGGGTAGCATTAATTAATTGTAAATGGTCATCAATCGATCAACCAATTGAAAGCCATAGTTGTCAATAGCGTGCTATAGTGCTGCTAGTGACCTCATGCTGCTCTCTTATTTGCTGTTGCCTAGTGTTTTGAAGGAGCATAAGTTGCAGCTACAAATCATGGTATTATTCCAGCAAATCCTGGTCCTTGTGCCACTATTCCTCGAAGAGTTAAAATTTCCTATATTCATTTGTTTTATATGACACTTTTGGAGGTATTTTTACAAATTCACCATGTTTTACCTAAAAAGTTTCATGTCTCTTATTTGAGACTAAGCACACCTTCCTGTCTCCATATTTGAGAATGAGATTGGACTGGGGACCAGAGAATATGACAATGGCTGATCTTCTCCCTTTTCAGTCACTGACCCAACTCTCCTTAGATGTTTGGCTAACCCATGACACTGCAAAATTGTTCTTGCCAAAACTTAAGTCATGAATGAGGTGTTATGTTCAAACCTCATTGACGTTATGGTTCACACACACACACACACACACACACACACACAAAAAGAAGAAAAAAGAACTTAGCTCATGCATCAAAGCATAATTGTAGGTCTCTGCATTGTTCACATCCTCTATTCAGAGAAGTCATTCTTTTTTTCAGCATGTGTTTTTTTTCTTCTTCTGTGTTGTGTTAAGAGAGATACATAGCCTCACGTGTTGTGTTATTTTTATTTCTAGAGAAGTCTCATGTTTCGCCGAAGGTGTCTGTTATTTTAAGTTTAAATTTTGGAGAAGACTATTTTGTTTTTTTTTGTTAATGTTCCTTGACTTCTGCTGTTCACATGTGAGTTTAAAGACTCCTGAATACTGATTATGAATTTTGAATGTTCTAATGTAAATTTATTTATCCCATATTTATGCTCCTTAAAATAGAGGTTATGCTTATGATCCTATGGAGGTTTTGGGGCTGGTTGCTAGTTGCTACATTCCATTGTCCAAGATCGATAACTATGCTGAAAGCATATCAAAATTGGCTAGATGCTAATACATAATTGTCATGCTGTTACTTGACATATTTTTAAGTGACCCAAGTTAATTTTACTGTTTCAGTTTATTATCTTTAATTGTAGTTAGTTTCTTTACTCTAGTTTGTTAGCCCCAACTCTTTGTATATAAATGAATAATGTACAGTGTACTTAGTTAACAAATCAAAATTGAGTTTTCAGAGCCTCATCACGTTGATGGCTCCCATTTTTTCTCTTTCCATTGTCTCTTTCTCTGGATTTTCCTATGAATGAAAGTTGAGAAAGAATAGAGACTCGCATGTTGAATGATAGTCAAAATGAATTCTCCCATTTCTGTTGAATATATATTGACCCTACCAAGTTCCTTTAAAATATCAATAATGATACATTTTGAAGTTTTGCAGATAACTCAGCATAAATGGGCTTGGCCATTCATGGATCCTGTAGATGTAGAAGGTCTTGGGCTTCATGACTATTATGAGGTAATGCCTTTTCTTTGTTTTAAAGCTTTTCTCTCTATCTACACTATAGTTATCTTTTATTCATAATTGACATTTTAAATCTTTTGTCCTGCCTATAACCAAATATGCTTCAGTAAGCTTCATTGAAAAAAGGTTTAAATATTGGTTTGGTTTGGGTTCAGCAAGCGGTGACACTGGTTTCATTAATTGACCATCTATCTTTTATAAAATTATAACAGTTATTTGTTTGCTACTTCTCTTTGATTATATCTCTCAAAATAATATGTTTAATTTTCTGCCCCTAGATTATTGATAAGCCTATGGATTTTGGTACAATAAAAAGCAAAATGGAAGCTAAGGATGGCACAGGATATAATAATGTCCGGGAGATCTATGCGGATGTAAGGTTGATATTCAAGAATGCAATGAAATACAACAATGAAAAAAATGATGTCCATGTTATGGCAAAGACCTTGCTGGAAAAATTTGAGGAAAAATGGCTGCAACTTTTACCTAAAGTTGCTGAGGAGGTAAATTGTTTCCTTAATTTTGGAATATGAAGCTTTCTAATATTATCTCTGTTCCTATTTATAAGACCCAATTACCTAATTTACCCGGATTAAGAAAAGTGATTAATTTAGTTGATAACAATAAATTTGTCCAAAATTTATATACTTTTCCAAAAATACCATTTCCATTAATGTTATGTTCTTTTGTCTTTTCTAAATGCATGTCAATATAACCTCTCATTTAATTAGGGGTGTATTTTAGTCTAAAAATAATTAATAATTAATGCAATTGGAACAGACACCACTTCATAGTTGGGTCTCATAAATAGGAACAAAGATAGTAATAATCTTGGGAGAATCACACCACAAAAGCTAGTTGTTGTAGTTGGAGAGGCTAATGCCTTATAAACCCCACACTAGAATCCCACACTTTGAATGCGAGACTCAAGTCCCATACCTTGTAATTGGATCCTAACATCCCGCCATGCTCCATAACCCTAGCACTCACATGAGCTGGTTGTGCATTAGCCCTTTGACTTGTTCTGGACAAACACTGTCATGCCCGCATCACCACCTGTGTTGCTCATTTGCAATTGAGAGATATGGTCAAAAGCTTTAATATCAATTGGTAAGAACCTTGTGTTGTGGAAGAACATCATCAAAAGTTGGAGGCCTTAGCACAGTAGGGCTGCCAAGTGCCTTTTGTTGGATGCCCAAGAGGTTTAGGCTAATAAACAATATGGGTGGAAGACCTACAAGTTATAGGCAAAGTAATTGCATTGCATTTTCTTTTGGGCTGATGGTCTATTCCTTGCGGGACGTGGATTTTAACATCGGGTAGGAGGGCAATGCATGGCAGGCGGATGCCCTTGTTTACATTGATGTGTATTAGGAGAAAATATTTGTAGTCTCATTTCCCTAGTTGTTGGATGAGGTGTTAATGCTACAACTGTGTATGGCCTCATTGCTTAGGCATGTGCGACGTGCAATCATTCCTTTTGCTATCAAATAGGCTAGGGAGGCAGGCAACTGTAAGAGACCAGAGAGGGAGCATTCCCACATTTTAGTGTTGGTTTGGTCTAGGACTAGTTAAGAGATTAGTGCACAGCCAGCCCACATGGGTGCTAGGGCTGTAGAGCTTGGTGGGATGTTAGGATCCAATTGCAAGGTATGGGAATTGAGTCCCACATTGGAAGTATGGGATTCTAATGTGGGGTGTATAAGGCCTTGGTCTCTCCCACTACAATAGCTAACTTTTGTGGTGTGTTCTCCCAATGTTCTAAACATTATGCTCTTTACATAACCTTGACTTGAATCCTAGGAAGGTATGTTCTTCACATGACTTTGCCATGCTTTTCATGTGGTCCTAGGATGTTATTCTCTACATATAAGCTTTTATTGAGACCTAGAAATTAGAAAGTTATGTTCTTCAAATGGTCCTAGGATGTATGCTCTTCACATAACCATTTGTTGAGTCCTAATATAACTTTGTCATGTTCTTCATGTGGTCCTAGGAAGTTCTTAACACAACTGTCACACAATCTTTTTTTTGTAGAGTGATATAACTTCATTGGAAGGACTTTCTGTTGATGAACTTCGCACTTAATATAGATGGTACATTTTAACCATGGTATCTCTGTGATTTGTGACATTTCAATGCCTTGGTAGTTGGTACCTCTTTCCCCTGGAGTGTTTCGAAGCTATAGGCTCCGACATTACTTGACACCTGGTAGGGGGCATTCCCTATAAGGAACCACCTTTCCTTTCTAGACATTCTTCATGCCTATTCTAATCCTCTTAAGAATGAGGTTGTTGACTTTGAATGATCATTGGATGACACTCCCATTGTGTTGTAGGGTGACACTTGTCTGGTAGTATTGGCTCATAAGTGGATAACCTTTTCTATTGTCAATTGAGTTTAACTCCTGGAGATTTTTACTTTCCTTCTCCTTGAAGTTCTTGATCATTCAGAATGGCTCTCTGATTTCTATGGGGTTGGCTGCTTCAGAACCTTAGGTCATTTGAAAAAGTGACTCTCCTTTAGCTAGATGGGGCATTGTGTGGTAGGCCCATGTGCTTTTGTTTTCTTTTGTTTGCATGTTTTTTAGGAGGATCTTTTATCCTCCTATGCCTATTTCACTCTTCTATTTATCTTAATAAAATCCTTCTATAAAAAAAAATGTAATTCTTGTAAACAATTTCAGAGGCTGCACTCTGTACAGCTGTGATTTTTGTTCTCCACTTCTCCTATATAATGCCATTACCTTTCTATATTTGCGTATGGTAGGAAAAGAGACAATTAGAGGAAGAAGCACAGGCACAACTAGACATTCAGCTTGCTCTGGAGACCACTTATGCCAATAAGGCCAAGGATATAAGTACTGAGGTTGGTTATTGTTTGCTGGTAGTGTTTTTCAGGGCAAATCATTTGTTTGATGTCACATAGGAGTACATCAGATATTTTATGTTGTCAACTACCTATTTTTTCAGCTTTGTGAGATTGATATGCATTTGAAGAGTCTCAAAGAAATGGTGATTCAACAGTGCAGGTTTGTATAAAAACCAATCATCATCTTTCCTTGTCATTGAGGTAAAATAGGACTTGAAATTTATTATTGCATCTGTAAAATTTGTGTTGTATCATTATTACCAAGGTTTAATTTTTTTGAAGTCTTGCACTTGTGACAATATGATAGATGTTAAATTCAAAAGGTGATTAAATTCATGAAAAGTTACTGACCCACCATTTATGTTTGTTTGGAATGTGGTGCATATTTTGTTTATTGAAAAGTTTATTCAATAAGAAATGGAAAATGAAAACTTCCATATTTCTAATATTGCTATCGAAGTCTGGCATGTCATTGCCTTAGTATAAAATTCTATGCCATTTAGTTTTTGACCAAATTAAGAAATTTAACTGAGCAATTTGTTTTAACAATTTAAATTATGTCATATGAGTAATTTTGTTGAAGGTTCAACAACAAATGTAGTTAAGAAATTTGATTGCCTATGTAGCTTTAGATTTTGTTTTAATGTGCATGATTTAGTGCATGTTTGGTTGAGATTAATTTTGACGAAATAATTGCTTATATTTTAGAAGTTCTTTAACAAAACTAGCATAAATAAGAGATTCTTTCTTGAAAATAAGCTGAACCAAAAATGCACTTAGGTTGGAAATAGTTAAACATATTGTGCAATAATGAGGCATCATCCATTTTGTAGTTAGTTTGAAGAAATAGTACATCAAAGGGGTTTATTTACATAATTACTAAAATGAAAGCTGTTGAGATTTGAGATTAAAGATAAAGGAAGTTAAAAAATGTCTTTTACATTTTGTCAAAAGTTGAAAGGTTATTCATATACATTTTGACTGAAAAAATAAAATAGAAGTAGATGATTGTATGATTTAGGTAATTTGACTGATGGTTGTGATTCTTTCCTTTTTTGTCACTTCCCATTCTTTTCACTTTCAATCTAAGTATCTAACCACTAGATTCTTGTAGTAGTTGCAGTAAAACCATGTCATCTATTTTTAGAAAATTGTTTTAAAAACCCACCAGCTCCTTGATATGAAAATTAGCCTAAGTTACTTGCTTGCTATCTTCCGATTACAATAATGCTCTCCCTCGATGGTTTAAAGATTATTATTCAGTTTTCAATTTTCCATGGAAGACATAAAAATCCCTTAGATGAAGCATGATCTAAGTGCATGTTTTGGAATAGCTTCATTTTTACGATTTTTTTTTTATTCTAAAGCTTTTTCTGTAAGATTTCTCTTTATGGGGTAACATCTCAGGAATATTTTGATTATAAGTTACACAAATGAGCTATTCCAAATATATGAAGAGGTAGTATGTGTTTATTGGGGTTAAGTATTGAAGTCTTGTTCCTATTCAATGAGGAGAAATAAATAGGAAACTCTGTTGCAAATGGCCCCTTTATGTTGGTATTACCAGAAGATTTACACATAAAATTTTTACTTGTTATAATTTCGGAGATAAAAATTAAGGGATTAATTGACCCCCTTAAGAAATTCAATCTTTTTGGTGCAAAACTGATACAGTCTAACATAAAATGAAAGTAACATGTACAATCTGACATTGCTACTACAATAAACTGTTACAGTAATGTGAAGAGTAATTGCAGAACCATGGTGGGAGCAGTAATATGTACTGTACAACTATCTATATGTTTAATTATAATTGAACTCATACCCTGTATATTAGTTGGCTAGTGCATTATGTCCTCCCAACCCTGGGGTCTCTTTTTTAGGGTAGGGAGTTTGTAAGTGTTAGAAACTAGGGGTGTGTTTGGTTTGCATTTTCATTTTCTGTTTTCATTTCCTGTTTTCATTTTCTGAAAACTGTTTTCATTTTCAAAAGATTAGAATTCTGAAAACATGTTTGGTTTGATTTTTTGTTTTCTGCTTTCAAGAAATAAAAACACTGAAAATGTGTTTTCAAAAGGAAATGTATTTTTAGATTTGCTTAAAATTACATTCATTGCCACCGTGTTTTCATTTTACCCAAAATGAGGTTCCTGGTTTCAACTGAAAACATTGAAAACGAGATTTTATTGTTTTCAGTTTATGGTTCGTTTGAGAAAATATTTTCATTGAAAATGTCTTCAAAAATCCAACCAAACGCATTTTCATCACCATTTTCTATTTCCAGTAAAAATGAAAACAGAAAACAGTCAAACCAAACACCCCCTAGAATTTTACTGTTATGCAAAGTCACAAGGAAATGTGTAAATGACAATATTTGGTCCAAAATATTATACTTCAGTTTGGAGCTCTAAAGGCGTGACTTTGTTTTGTGATGTTATTCTGTTGTTTTTGGTCATCATTCTATGATAATGTTGATTATGCATATTTTGCACTGCTTAGTGTTGCTGACAACACTGTAGGAAACTGTCTACTCAAGAGAAGAAAATGCTCATGTCAGCTCTTGGTAAATTGTCTTTGGAAAACCTCTATAGGGCGTTGGATATAATTGCCGAGACTAACCCAATGTTCCAACCTTCTTCTACTGAAGATGTGGTCCTTGACTTAGATGCTCAGGTCATTTACTCTTAATCATTGTCTAGTTGATAATGTTTTAATGTCTTCTGTTGTCAAATTTTGTCTATCCTATTCTACTTAAGTAATTCTTTTGTTTAGTATTTTTCTAGTTACACATGTTTTTATCATTATATACAGAGTGACTACACTCTATGGAGGTTAAAGGCTTTTGTAAAAGATTCACTAGAAGAGCAAGTAAAGGTCAATGCAGGCGCAGGTATTAATCCTAATGATAACCCTGATGACAAGAAAAACAAGAAGAGGCGAGATTCTGGTGATTCTTCGGGCAAGACAAACCCAAAAAGGAAGAAACTATCTACATTGTGATTCATTAGTTGCAACATAAGAGACATTAGTTTAGTGTGATTGAGTTAAAGTTGCTGAAGACAATGAGTTGGACAATAATGCAATTGGAACAATCTGGAAATCCTTCTATAGATATTCACTGCTATGTTGATGATGCCAATAAAATTCCTTAATTTACAACATTGTTTGGCCTCAAGTGTGCTTTGTAGGAACTAGGAAGCGAAACCTTTGCAATTCCATGAACATAATGGAAATCGTTTACCCGTTGGGTCTAGTTAGTGTTATCTTGTTCTGAGGATATTCTCTAATTCTCAAGATTTGAGACATCTATGCCTGCAAATGGTTAGTTACTATATGCGTAGAAAGAAAATCCACGTCGTGGCCATTAAATGTGCAGAAGCATAGGAAAAACTGAAAAAGCTTGCACAAGCACAAGTACCTTAATGGAGCAGCTTAGATCACTAAATTGTAGGGACCTCAATATCATTTTTTATTTGTTGGCAACATATTTGTATTTGTTAAGAGTTGTGATGAGATATAAACTCGACTTGTACATGTGATTCTGGATGCTTTTTATTTTTGTTATCCGTATGAATGGAAGATAATGTGTGGAGGTTTATAATAATTTATATACTCTTACTCAATTAAGTGACTTAAACTCCCTTAATGATGATAGATTTTGTTGAACATATACTAGTTTAATATATAATGTTCAATATTTTATTCATTTTATCACCTAATACTTTTTTGAAATTTTTTTCCCTTTCTATTTATTCATATGACTTTTCCAGTATCAAATATAATTATTTTTTAATTTCGTATATTATTTTAAATTCATAAACATAAAGATAATGTATTTTAAATCAAAAAAATATTTTTATAATTTTTTTATCTTTTCAATTTTATTTTGTATTTATTAAAACATAATACTGTATTTATTATTAAATATTATTAACAATGAAGACACATTAGAACTGTTCATCTAAAATATCATTACAGTATATTAAAACTGACTACTTGTAACTGGGAAATCCATTGTCGAACTCCAAGAAAAATCTATAGTTGTCTCTAAATTATTATCCAATTATTTATAGAATGATTTCAAATATTTAAAGTCTCGTAAACATTAAGGTTTTAGTAGGTGGTTAAGATATGATAAGATAAATAAGAGAGATGGATTAGAAAACTTTTTTAGTGGAACAGTATTACATCGTTTTCTTATAAAAAAAATTAAGTTTTTATAAAAATACATAATCCTACGATAAAAACATAAAATTATTTAACTTTTTACAAATTACAATTGTTATAACACGTTTGGTACGTCGATAGGATATGATAGTATTATTATATTGCTTATTTCATCTCACTGCTGTAGTGTAATTCTTATCATGAGGAAGAATTGGGTTAGCATTAACATGTATAACTTTTGACATAGTTATTGTAAAAATCAACAAATATACTATACATAGTTGGTAATTGGATAACAATATCAAATTACTTTACACTAACCATGTGTAACTTTTGACATAGTTATTGTAAAAATCAACAAATATACTATACATAGTTGGTAATTGGATAACAATATCAAATTACTTTACATTAACCATGCATGTAATATTTTCTGATAAATTTAATGTTACTAAAAAGTTAAATTTTTTTTTCTTATTCTTAATGAATTAGTTAACTCAGTCTTGTAAAAAGAATAAGAAAGAATAATAAATTAACCCAAAACTATGAGAAAATTGATGTAAAATTTTAAATTAGCATAAATGATCATATTCTATGTCCTACAAGACAAATAAATTTATAATAAATAGTAAATTAAAACAATTCATACATAAATCTAATATATAAGTTTTTTTTAATTACAAGATTAAAAAGATGAATTGTAAATAAGGGATAAATTTTTTTTCCAAATTTAAAAGACCAAAAATATGTTTGAACTTATTTCATATGTTAAAAATTATTTATTTATTATGAATTTTAATAATAATATAATTTATATATTTAAAATAAAAACTTATTTTGTGCATGCTAAAATACTAGTTTAAGTCAAATTAAATATTATTTATATTAATTTGATTTATTAAAATAATATAATGAAGTAATTTTAATTTATATAGTTGAAAGATTATATATATTTGAAAAAATGTTTATGCTATATATAACTCTACATTGGCATAAAAAGCAAATAGGTGAAGCTTTATGTCTTTTTAAGTATAACCCAAAGATTAACGCGGTAGTGTAAAATCCTATTGTGTTCATATAAGTAGTAAAAATAATCTATTTAATGCGAGTAAAATTAATTGTTGGCCTAGTAGTTAAAGCACAATCGTGATTTCTTACTAAAAAAAAAGCATAACATTTACACTGCTCTGGAGTTTGTACCCCTGTTGTAAGAAAGAGAACATGTTAAGCCATTCTTCTGCGGTAGAATTTCATTTTCAATCATAATCATTGTTTGGACGAAGGAACATAATAATGAGGTCTACCTGCAGTTAAATCTCCAATATTGGCATTTCTTTCCTTTTCATGTTGTGAAATTTAGTTAATTTTTGAGTTGTTACTTTAATTATCTACATAGATAGAGTCCCTGCTTGATTCTTTGATGCGCGTAGTTACACTTATGAGAAATTAATTGATGAGTACTTGCGCAAAATCAAAGGATATGTTGATGAACTTGCTGGCATCGAAGTTCTTGTTCGTCACGAGGAGTATGTTGATACGCTTCTCAAAGGACTATCGTTAGATTACGTGCCAGTAATCTCTATAATCAAGATTAAGAAGCACACTCCATTCATCACTGAGATAGATGCTTTACTCTATGGTCATGAAACTTGTCTTACGCGTTACAATAGAGATGCTCACAGGTGATTAGTTCACGTCTTTGAACTACACTCAAGGCTATTCGCATCAAAACTCTTATAAAATCGGTGATTCTAGTGGTTCTCAAAGTTCATATGGCAGTGGCGGTGGCCGCAGTGGTTTCACTAACTGAGGTGCCAGACGCGATGGTGGTGGCTCCGACAGAGGCCGTGGTGGTGGTCAATTTGCCAACTTCCAGTGTCAAATTTTTCTTAAATACGGACACATTGTGACACCCTCTACCCCGACATACATATTTATATAATAACATACATGAAAATACATAATTACATAAAAGGGGATTTTATTCAATGAACATAAGAGTTCACATGGGTAAAAGGTTCGCATTCACTTCACTATTACAAATAAAACTTGTTAGAAATATTTTTGGCTCAAAACATCATGCATTTAAAACAAAAGCTCATGCCCCAATGCCACATCCTATCAGAGCATTGCGTTCCATCATCCTCTAGCATGAGGTTCTCCATAGCTATGCATCTAACCATCTGCACCCATGAACACAAAGTTCGAGATCATCACAGGATCCAAACACAAACAACACACAAGGAGTGACTTATCACATTCCTAACTAATAGAAACAATAGAACAACATAGATATACATATCATATAAATGAAATATAACTTACTTAAATACAACTTACGTCATTCCACCACTTATCGTGTGACATCACATCTCAACACTATATGTCTCACATTTTCACATCATTCACGTACTCAAGAATCAAACACAATATCACTCAACCAATCAATATCGATTAATACACAGGCATTATGAAACAAATGTACTAAGACTCAATCCTATATGCAATGTTGATGTGAACCTTACGGGGCGGAACGTTTGATACAGACCACGGAGATTTGGATGACGCCACTTCCAGTGAAGGAAGATAAGTCAGGGTAGACGCCACAAGGATTACCTTGATAAGTCTGAGATTGGTTCAACAAGGAACCCAGAGAGAAGCTCTCACCAAATTTTATGAAAATGCCAAAAGTTTTCTTTTATTGAAAAAAACCAATACTTATAGTGTATCTGAACAAAAAGATAAAAATAGACATGGGCCTTCTAAACAGTTTGGGCCAAAATTACAATAAATAAATATTATAACTAAAAAACATATTTAATTTAGGCCTTCAGCAACAATTAATAGTCTTGATAGTGTCTCTGCCTCTGGGCCTTCATCCTTCTCCACTTGGGCCTTCGTCCTTCTCCATTTGGGCCTTTAGCCTGTATTTGGCCAGTTTCAGGATTCTCATCATTCCCTCCTTCTTGGAAAACATTTGCCCTCAAATGTCCAGGATCATCACCGGGTTCAAGTACCACTTCCTTCCATTTCTTGTTGGCTTGCTTGGCATAACTTTCATTCTTGTTTGCAATTTGCACCTTCACTTGGTCATACAATCTTTTCACATACTCAACTTTGGCCTGTGCATCCTTATGTTGAGTCTCTTGGGGCTTGTTGTTGCAAGTTGGTCTGTTAGGCAATGAAGCTTTTGGAAGGAGATCAACTTGATGTTCTATCTTTCTTGAAGGTGGCAGTCCATGAGGAATCTCCTTGGGAAAGACATCTTTAAATTCCTGCAATAAGGGTTGAACACTAGGAGAAACATAAATAGTTAACTGATTAGAATTATCACTCTCTCTCTCTTGTGTATCACTCCATCTCTCAAGTGTATCACTCTTCCTTTTTCTATTCCTCTATGGTGCCTCACTATTGTCTCTCTCTTGTTCTCTCTTTTCTCTCCTTCTGATTTGGTCATTACACACTTCTCTAAGGGATAGAGGTTTAAGAATACTTTTATGGTCATGGTGCTGGAAAGAAATCTTGTTGGTGAAGCCATCATGCACTGCTTTGGTGTCCTCTTCAATGTTGGCCCTCACTAGTGCCATCTCCATCTCCTTGTAGTACTCCTCAACAATTAAACTTCCCTGGGATAACCTTTGGAGTTTTTGTCGCGTGGTTCTACTATAGCTAGTTGGAGCATACCTCTTTCGCATAACCCTTCTCATCTCAGTCCATGTATCTATCTCCCGCCTTTCTTCTCTCTTCATCTCTCTTTGATTTTTCTTCCACCAAACAAGGGCATAGTCAGAGAATGTAGCTGCTGCTAACTTCACCTTCTGCTCTTCAGGATAATCATTGTAGGAGAATGCATACTAAATCTTCATCTCCCAGTCAAGGTAGGCGTCTGGGTCACTCCTGCCTTTAAAAGAGGATGCATTGAGTTTTACTCCCTCAATTCTGTCTTGCTCCTCTATTCGGTTCGATCCATCATTAACCCTTATGTTGCCACCATAAGGTCTCCCAGCATTTGGATTCATTTGGTGCTCTAGTCCTTCTATTCACCTGTACAGCTCTTCATTGTTACGGTTCAACAAACGTTGCATTTGTGTAGTCATCGCGTCCAGTAATAAGCGCTGAAATCCGTTCAGTTGATGATATACACCACCATTGTCACCAGCTCCTGCCATGATTAAGGAACAAAGAATTTTGCAGTAATTTAAAAAAAGATTCAGGACCTCACCACACTCTACTCACGTGTTTCTCTCTTTGATGATGATAATTCACTCATGTTTGATGCTCTCAATATAGGCTTTTGTGTAATGTATTCCCTCTTGCCTTTTACCACTCGTGTTCACTCTTAAGTTCCTAGATGGACCAAATTAGACACACAAGGTAATATAAAATAAAAGGAAAGACAATATAATTATCATAGACTGAGTAACAGATTTGATTTGGATAAAAGATTTGATTTGATTTTGATAATATATTAGATTTGAGTTAGATAACAAATTAGATTGGATCTGGATAACAAATTAGATTTAATTTGGATAGCAGATATGATAACAAATAATATAACAGATAGGATAACAGATAAGATAACAGATATGACAAGTAAACTTCAAATGCTCATAACTTTTGCTACGGTTGTCCGTTTGAGGCCCACTATATATCAAAACGCTCAGAATTCAGAGGAGAATCTAGATAAGGGGATCTGGTCCACGATTTTATTGCCAAAAGAAACACCTCTAACTTCCTCAATTTCGTGTTCAAAGATCAAACACTCACTTTCTTTTTCTCTTTTTTTTTTCAAAATTTCTGCAATTTTTTTTAACTTGAAACAGAACTAAAACAGATTTTTTTTACACAAAGTCTGAAAGAAACAAGAAATAAGACAAGAACAAAAACGTGACAAGAACAAGAACAAGAACGAAACAAAGACACAAACAAGAACGCAACAAGACGCAAACAAGAAAACAAATAACAGAACAAGGACAAAAAACCAGAACACAACAAGACATAAACAAGATGCAAGCAAGAATGCAAATAACAGAACAAGGACAAAACACGAACTTGGATAAATTACAAAGAAAAAAAAAAGAATAGGATAAAACCTGTATCAAGAGCCGAAGCTCTGATACCAGATGATGTGAACCTTACGGGGCGGAACGTTTGATACATGCTACGGAGAATTGGATGACACCACTTCCGGTGAAGGAAGATAAGTCAGGGTAGACGTCACTTCCGGTGAAGGAAGATAAGTCAGGATAGACGCCACAAGGATTACCTTGATAAGTCTGATATTGGTTCAACAAGGAACCCAGAGAGAAGCTCTCACCAAATTTTATCAAATGCCAAAAGTTTTCTTTTATTGAAAACAAAAACCAATACTTATAGTGTATCTGAACAAAAAGATAAAAATAGACATGGGTCTTCTAAACAGTTTGGGCCAAAATTACAATAAATAAAAATTATAACTAAAAACATATTTAATTTGGACCTTGAGCAACAATTAATAGTCTTGATAGTGTCTCTGCCTCTGGGCCTTCATCCTTCTCCACTCGGGGGCTTTGTCCTTCTCCACTTGGGCCTTCGTCCTTCTCCATTTGGGCCTTTAGCCTGTATTTGGCCAGTTTCAGGATTCTCATCAAATGTGGTACCATGTTAGTGAAAAACCTCGTCGAGCGACTAGGAGTACATGACAAGACAGACCATACATTGGTAAGTTAGGTCACTCTCACTAGGTAAAATCATAGGGAGACCAGTTGGGGTCACTCTGTTTTGAGAGAAGGCCCCAACCATATGGGATCAACATAGGCTTCAAGGAACATTCAGACCGAGTGTATTTATCCCCAAGGCCTATACTCTGAAGAGTCTGTCAGGGCCTCTCCCTCCTGATTCAGGTCCAACCCAAAAAACATTTTAGCACGCAGACTCTATCTATAAACTGTATAAAACACAACTTCTCAATTGTTCTCAAAATAATTTTATCTCATCGCGCTTGTGATTAAACTCGTCGGGTCCCCATAGTAGTTCTCATCACAATACTCGTCGCACATTAACTCATCACCCTTAAAGGATCTTATAGTCGTGTGATTGTATAGTTCATAGCTCATAACTCAATACACATGTATATTAAAATTCAATACATACTCAATTTATCACATACACTCAATCTTAATCACAATGGTATAATTCCAAAGCAACATACTTGTTTAGTTCAGAATTTATTTTCTTCTTGAATTGGTTAACTGCTTTTCTTGTTAGTGTTTGCATGCGTAGAACTTCTGCAGGTGAATTGGTTCCATTGAATTTAGAAATTGAAGCAACCTTCAGAAGAAACAACGCAGAGAGAAAAAGAAAGCTTTTGCACGACAGAATAGTAGCATCAATCCTTAAAAAGACTCACTTTTCTGAGTCATCATCTTCTAATTCACCTACATCCAGAGAATCTCAAGCAGCAGAATTTGAAGCCGAAGTCATGGATGAAGAGCAACCTCGACGAGTGACCCTGGAAGATTACTCTAGTACATCTGTGCCGTAGTTCTTTACTAGCATTGCGCGGTCGGAGGTTCAAGCACAGAATATAATATCCACATTCATTAATTCAGTTGATTCAAAACAATTTGTTTCATGGTCTGCCCAATGAAGATCCATATGCACATCTAGCCACTTATATTGAGATTTGCAACACTGTCAAACTGGCTGGTGTGCCTGAGGATGCTGTTAGATTGATCTTGTTTTCATTTTCTCTGTCTGGAGAGGCAAAAAGATGGCTCCATTCACTTAAAGGTAAAAATCTTAAGACTTGGGATGAAGTGGTTGAAAAATTCTTGAAGAAATACTTCCTAGAGTCCAAGACTGCTGAAGGAAAAGCTGACATCTCATCCTTTCATCAATTTCTTGACGAGTCCTTGAGTGAGGCTTTGGAAAGATTTTGTGGGTTACTAAGAAAGATGCCTACTCATGGATTTTTAGAACCAATCCAGCTCAATATTTTCATTAACGGGTTAAGGCCACAATCCAAGCAGCTTTTAGATGCTTCTGCAGGGGGAAAAATAAAATTGAAGACCCCTGAAGAAGCCATGAAATTGATTAAGAGTATGGTTGCTAGTGACCACATAATCTTGTGTGATAGAGCACTCATCCCAACCAAAAGAAGCCTGCTAGAGCTTTCATCACAGGATGCTTTGTTGGCCCAAAACAAGTTTCTATCCAAGAAACTTGAAGCTTTAACTGAAACACTAAGTAAGTTGCCAACTCAATTGCATGCTGGACAACCTTCACCCTCTTCTATTTTGCAGGTTGCAGGTTGTGTTATATGTGGTGGAGCACATGATTTGGGCTGCTGCATTCCCACAGAAGATACAACACATGAAGTGAATTATATGGGGAACCAGCCAAGACCAAACTTTAATGCAGGTGGATATTCTGGATTTCAACATGGCCAACAATATAATCAACAACAAGGAAAGTGGAGAACTCACCCTGGTAATCAGTTCAATAAAGACTAGGGTGGGCCATCTAACAGACCACCACAACAAGGGCCTAGTCTCTATGACAGAACAACGAAGCTGGAAGAGACTCTTGCTCAGTTCATGCAAGTATCCATGTCCAATCAAAAGAGCACAGAGTCAGCCATCAAGAATTTAGAAGTCCAAGTGGGACAGTTGGCAAAACAACTGGCAGATTGACCGTCAAGCAACTTTGGAGCCAACACAGAGAAGAATCCTAATGAGGAGTGCAAGGATGTTATGACTAGAAGCAAAATGGTGAGCATGAATGAAGGTGAGAAGAGGATAGGTGAAGAAAAACAACAGCTGGTGACTAAACCAGAAATTGACCCAGTGGTGGAACCTTTGAGTGAGACTGAGGAAAAAGTGGAAGCAGAAGATGATCAGCAGAAGGAGATACCAATAATAGTGAGTGAAAATTAAATAAGTGAGAAGGAAAAGAAAAAAAAGAAAAAAGAAAGAGAGAAAGAAAAAGAAAATGAAAAAAATGAAAAAGAAAAAGAGAATGAGAGAAAAGAAGAGAAGAAAAAGACCAAGACTGAGCTCACTAGAGAAAAGAGAAAGGAGGCAAGTCCAAGCAAAAAGGAGGAGGTGCCATATCCATTGGTACCAACAAAGAAAGACAAGGAATGACATCTGGCTTGTTTCCTTGATATCTTCAAGAAATTGGAGATTACTATGCCCTTTGGAGAAGCTCTTCAACAAATGCCACTGTACTATAAGTTTTTAAAAGATATGCTCACACGGAATAATAAGTACATTCAGAGTGAAAACATCATTGTGGAAGGAAACTGTTGTGTTGTAATTCAGAGGATCCTTCCGCCTAAGCACAAAGATCCTGAGAGTGTATTTCGTGTTCAATTAGTGAAGTTTTTGTTGGTAAGGCTCTTATTGATTTGGGAGCCAGTATTAATTTGATACCGTTTTCCATGTACCGAAGGCTTGGAGAGCTAGAGATAATGCCAACTAGGATGACTTTACAGCTAGCAGATCGCTCCATCACCAGACCCTATGGAGTAATAGAGGATGTTTTGGTTCGGGTCAAACACCTTATCTTTCCTACTAACTTTGTGGTAATGGACATAGAGGAAGATACATATATTCCCTTAATTTTGGGATGTCCATTTATGGCTACTGCAAGCTGTGTGGTAGATATGGGAAAGAAGAAGCTAGAAATGGGTATTGAAGACCAAAAGATCAGCTTTGAGCTATTTGATGAAGAAAGGAAATTGTTGAACCAAAATGTTTGTCTAGAGGTGAAGGAGAGTGAAGAGAAGGGTCTGAAGGAGAGAACCAAACTTGATCCGGGCTGACAAAGACTTTTGCTTCAAGCTAATGACGTTAAAAGAGCGCTTACTGGGAGGCAACCCAACCCTTTGTAATTCTGTTTTTCTTGCATTTAGTTAAGTTTGATTGCTTGTGATTGTTTGAATTCAGCATGTTTAGTATTGGAAAAGGGGTTAAAAAGATTTTGTGAAGTTGTGGACAAAAAAATAACTTGAAAATTTTTTTCGTTGTCCACTCGCTAAGCGCACTCCTCGCGCTAAGCGCCATCTTCTTTATGTGCTAAGCGAGCTCTTGTTCACGCTAAGCGCATTGACCCCTAGTCATTAGCTGCATGGTCCCGCTAAGCGCGTGACCTATGCGCTAAGCCCAAAAACTCTCTGTCCATTTAATTTTTGGAATTGGGCTAAGCGAGTCATCTTGCTAAGCGCACAAGTCTAGCCTCGCTAAGCGCACTGACGCGCTAAGCACTATTCTTCTCTGTCTAATTAATTTCGAGAATTGGGCTAAGTGAGTGCTCTCGCTAAGCCCAATTCCTTCTCTGTTTGGAATAGCGCTAAGCGAGATGGACGCGCTAAACGCGGGCCACCATTGCATTTAAGGAGCATTTTTCTCGCTAAGCACGGCCTTGGCCCGCTAAGCGAGGGTTGTAGGACCAATCAGAGCTACAGAACTCGCTCAGCGCGTACCCTCGTGCTAAGCCCAAAAAATTCTTTGGAATTTCATAATTTTGTATTGGGCTTAGCAAGCAGATCCACTAAGCGCATGAGCTTTAAAACTCAAACGTCATGTTGACTCGCTTAGCGAGTCCATGTGCTAAGTGAGTGATTCGAAACTGCCAGTAAATAAGGCAACTGCCTTAGGCAACTGCCATTTTACTTCCTTTGAGCATTTGCATTTACCCTCCGCACAGTACTTCAACCTCCCTGCATTGCCTGTGTTTTTGCTCCCTCTTGCACTCATTTTCAACAGCACAAGTAAGCTTCTTAACCTTGTTCATTTTATTTCCAAGTTCCAAACTTTAGGCTAGTTAACTTAGTAGTGTTACATTGAATTTCTGTCAATGCTTAGTTCTGTTAGGTTATTTGTTTGTTAGACTAGCATTAGGGTTTTATTATGGATACAATGTGCTTGTTTTGATTAGGGTTAGATGGCCTAATAGGGGCCTAAGTGGAGGGGTGAGAAGCCCCTGCTTTTTCTGGAAATCGCGATGAGTGCGCTAAGCGAGTTCATCGTTTCTGTTGAACATCTAGATTTTCATATGAACTCGCTAAGCACGGCCCTGTCCCGCTAAGCGCGTTCATCTTCTCTGATTGGAAATTCAATTGCTTACGAACTCTCTAAGCGTGTCTGTGCGCTAAGCGAGTAATGTGTTCTCAGACACTTAGAATTTTTGTGTTGTGCGCTAAGCGTGCCCTGTCACGCTAAGCTTAATTATCTATCTGTTTTCCAAATTGTTGGAATTGGGCTTAGCGAGCTTGCTCGCTAAGCCAGTGCTGTTCAGTAGAGTAGTCGCGCTAAGCGGGCCTTGCCACACTAAGCGCAAATCCTTCTCTATTTTGAAAAATCATGGAATTAGGCTTAGGGAGCCTGCTCGCTAAGCCAATTCTGCAGAAAAAATTGGATATGTGTTCACTCGCTAAGCGCGTGGCTATCGCGCTTAGCACATGAGTAGATTTTTGTAAGGCGCGCTAAGTGAGTCACTTGCGCTAAGCACCCAGTCTGATTTTCAGTTTAATTTTCTGCTTTTTAATTTGAATAAATTCCTGTCTAATCTTATGTTTTGATTCTTTTGTATTGCAGATGGCTTCCCGTAAAAGAAAAGCCACAACTTTAGCATCTCAGGCCGGTTATGATAGATCAAGATTTGTATCACAGGAGGCCTAGGACCGTTACTTAGATAATATGCTTGCCAGGAACATTCTACCAGAGAGAAATGTCAAGCTGTATATCACTGAGTTCGATGATTTCAGAAGAGAATTAATTAGAAGAAACTGGCATAAAAAACTGACAAACTTGACTGAGGGAAGCATTGATGTGGCAATTGTGAAGGAATTCTATGCAAATCTTTATGTACCAGACGACAAGTTTCCCAAGCAAGTTAGAGTTCGAGGGCACTTGATAAAATTTGATGTTGATTCCCTCAACACCTTCTTGGAGACTCCAGTGGTTGTGGAGCAAGGAGAGAGCTTACCTTGTTACTCCAGGTTTGCTAGACTGAGGCCTGATCCTCAGGAGCTTGCAGCCCGACTATGTATCCCTGGGAGGGGATTTGTTCTTAATGCCGAGGGTCTGCTGTGGAAGCTCTTGAGGAAAGATCTTACCACTCTAGCCCAAACCTGGAGTGTTTTATCTTATTCTAACTTGGCCCCGACATCCCATACTTCTGATCTTAATCTGGATAGGGCCAAGTTAGTTTACAGGCTTGTCATGAAGATGAATATGAACTTAGGTTCACTTATTTCTGGTCAGATTTCACTTATTGCTCAGTCTAACTCCTCGCGGCTTGGATTTCTAGCCCTGATTACTGCCTTGTGCAAGGGTCAAGGAGTCACCTCAAATTCTCTTTCATTCGAGTCACTCAACCCAACCATTAATTTGGCTTATATTAAGAAGAATTGTTGGAACCTGGATGACCCTTCAGTCACTTTTCCAGGGATCCAGAAATCCAAGGCTAGAAGATATGAGGCCCCATCTACATCAGCTGCCCCTGCCCCTACTCCCTCTACATCAGCTCCATCTACTTCTGCTCTTCCTTCACCAGTAGCAGCTTCGATTCTTCCAGGTCCCTCCGCTTAGAGCTTAGAGCTTTCCTTGTCTATGCTGCAGAGCCTACATCAGGGCCAACTACTGATCATGTAGAGTTTGCAGGATGTGGTCCAGCAGTAGCCAGTTATGAGCGTCGAGGAGTTTCTACAGAAGGTGGTCTGGCCAGGAGTCCAGCCTTCTCCTTTGGGAGGGGGTGAAGCCTCTGCAGCCCAGGAGCCTCAGCAGGACGACATTTTAGAGGCCTTAGAGCCCACTCCACCTGAGCCTTTCATTTTTTAGACTGATCCAGTAGTAGCTACCCCACAGGTGACACCAGAGCCTTCCACTGCAGTGCTGGACATGTCTTCTTCCCAGCCTAAGTCATCTGGACCAGTGCCAGACCTGCCTCTTCCTCAGGTTTCATCATTAGGCACTCCTGCACTGGATCTAAATGAGCATGCCATGGACTCTAAACAAGATTATTGACAGGATCACGATTTTTATTTCCCTTCTTTTTGAACAGTTTTATTATTATCTCGTCTTTAGTACGTTTTATAATTTAGATTTATGTTTATGTTTCAGCTTTTAAATTTGAGTTTATAATTTTTAGTTTGGTTGAAAGCTTGTACAAAGCTTGATTGAACAGTGCATTTATATTATCCAATGGTTGATACTTGATTTTGGAATTCAGTGTTTGTGATTGGTTTGAATTGATCAATTGTATGATGTGAGTGAATTAAAATGCGTAGATCATATGCCTTGAATGAGCATGCAATTATCACACGTCATGAATCATATACACATCACACAATATTAATATATACATGGCACACACATAGACTTTACCTATGAACTATGCAATACACACAACTACTCAATTGTTTTTAAAATTATTTTAACTGGTCATGCTTCAAAGTGATTCAACTCGTTGGGTTCCGATAGTGGATCCCATCACAATAATCATCGCGCAAAAACTTGTCATCCTTAAAGGGTCTTATAGTTGTGTAATTACATAGTTCATAGCTCACAATGCAATACATTCAATATCTCAATACACATGTATCTCACAATTTATCACATATTCAATTTATCACTTACTCACATTTTCAATCACAATTTCATGATCCCATTATAATAATTTATCATGCTAATCCAGTAAAATCTTGTCCAAAATACAAATAAATTATACAAAAATATTTCTCACAACATGGGGAGTAAAACCCCTCAAACAATTTCACATAATCATATAAAAATAAAAGAAAGAATTAAAATACAATAAATATCCCAAAATAAGTTTCAATGTGATCCTTTGAGGATCCATACACATGTTCATTCTAACCCCAATTGCGATAAACTCATCCCTTACCTCTAAGTGGGCTCACTTGTATAGTCTGGCAATGATAGCGACATCTCGAGCAGTTGTCTAAGATTCCTCAAGCTTTTCCTCTGATTGCTCTGTTAGGGTTTCCAAGCGTTAGAACAAAGGAAAAGGGATCGAAACCTCCATTTTATTGTCTCCGTGAGAGGGACGTTTCCTTCTCTAAGAAGAGTATTTCGTAAATCCCAATGGTGAATTTATGCGAAAGTGAATCTTAAACCTTGTTTCTAAATTTCATAATGATCCAACAGTTAACAAGTCTGGGATCATAGTTTTACTAAAATAGGTTTGAGTGTATGCGGGAAAAAGAAAGTTACGCTTTCGAAAGTTACTGAAACAAGTCTTCTCTTCAGTCATTTATGCTTTCAAAATACTACAATATCTTCATTTACATTTCAAAAACATCAATGTCTTCAGTCATTTACACTTTCCAAAGACTACAATTGATGCAATCCTACCCCGCAAGGGCATTGGGTAGAAGACTCCAAGTAGATTGGGCTAGAGATCCAAGGGAAGGCCCTAGGGTTCTCATGAGCCTTAGGGTAGATTTCGAGCCCATGGGCTAAGTATGAGCCCGCTTATCTTTGTAAATATTAGAATAGGTTTTTCCTTCGTCTGGGCCTTGTATTTTGGCCATTCTAGTAGTATAGGGTTTTAGCCTTGTATTTTGGGGCATTTTGAGTAGTCTTTGTAATAAGGAATTTTTTTTTGTATTTTCATGTTTTTTGTCATGGGGGTGAGCTTAGCTATTATAGGGGGTGTGTAGCTAAGCTCTAGCTTCTCATCTCAAGGAGGTGAGCTTAGCTATTAGAGAGGTATGTGTAGCTAAGCTCTAGCTTCTTTAGGAATCTTCTTAAGGAAGCTTCTCAAGGAGATGAGCTTAGTTATGAGAGGGGTGTGTGTAGCTAAGCTCTAACTTCTCAAGGAAGTTTTCTCAAAGAAGCTTATCAAGGAAGTTTTCTCAAGAAAGCTTCTCAAGGAAGCTACCTAGTCTATAAATAGAAGCATGTGTAACACTTGTTGTAACTTTGATGAATGAGAGTCTTGTGAGACACAACTCAAAGTTCAACTTCTCTCCCTTTTTCTTCCTTCAATTTCGTGCTCCCCCCTCTCTCTTTCTCTACCTCTTTCTTTTCCTCCATTGAAGTATCCTCTCCAAGCTTCTTATCCAAGGCTCATCTTGGTGGTGAAGCTCCTTCTTCCATAGCTTATTCCTTAGTGGATGGCGCCTCCTCTCACCTCTTCTCCTTTGTCTTCCGTTGCATCTCCATGGTGGAAAATCACCACTAAAGGACCTCATTGAAGCTCAAAAATCCAGCCACCATAGAAGCCCCACAAGCAAGCTTCCATCAACAATGTCTTCATTTACATTTCGAAGACTTCAATGTCTTCAGTCCTTACGCTTTCAACACACTACAATGTCTTTAGTCATTTATGATTTCAAAAGACTACAATGTCTTCATTTACATTTCAAAGACTTCAATGTCTTTAGTCATTTATGCTTTCCAAAGACTACAATATCTTCATTTACATTTCAAAGACTTCAATGTCTTCACTCATTTATGCTTTCAAAAGATTACAATGTCTTCATTTTCATTTCAAAGTTTTCAATGTCTTCAGTCATTTACGCTTTCAAAAGACTACAATGTCTTCATTTACATTTCAAAGACTTCAATGTCTTTAGTCATTTATGCTTTCAAAAGATTATAATGTATTCATTTTCAATTCATAGTTTTCAATTTCTTTAGTCATTTATGCTTTCAATAGACTGCAATGTCTTCATTTACATTTCAAAGATTTCAATCTCTTCAGTCATTTATGCTTTCAAAAGACTACAATGTCTTCATTTACATTTGAAAGACATCAATGTATTCAATCATTTATGCTTTCTAAAGACTACAATGTCTTCATTTTCATTTCGAAGACTTCAATATCTTCAGTCGTTTACGCTTTGAAAATACTACAATGTCTTCATTTACATTTCAAAGACTTCAATGTCTTCAGTCATTAATGCTTTCAAAAGACTACAATGCTTTCATTTACATTTCAAAGACTTCAATGCCTTCAGTCATTTAGGCTTTCCGAAGACTACAATATCTTGATTTACATTTCAAAGACTTCAATGTCTTCAGTCATTTATGATTTCAAAAGATTACAATGTTTTCATTTCATAGTTTTCAATGTCTTCAGTCATTTATGATTTCAATAGTCTACAATGTCTTCATTTACATTTCAAAGACTTCAATCTCTTCAGTCTTTTATGCTTTAAAAAATTACAATTTCTTCATTTACATTGCAAAGACTTCAATATCTTCAGTCATTTAAGCTTTTAAAAGACTACAATGTATTAATTTACATTTCAAAGACTGCAATGTCTTCAGCCATTTACGCTTTCAAAAGACTACAATGTCTTCATTTACATTTCAAAGACTTCAATGCATAAGTAATTTACGCTTTCAAAGTCTACTATGTCTTCATTTACATTTCAAAGACTTAAATGTCTTCAGTCATTTATGATTTCAAAATATTATAATGTTTTCATTTCATAGTTTTCAATGTCTTCAGTCATTTACGCTTTAAAAAGACTACAATGTCTTCATTTACATTTCAATGACTTCAATGCATAAGTAATTTACGCTTTCAAAGTCTACTATGTCTTCATTTACATTTCAAAGACTTCAATGTCTTCAGTCATTTATGCTTTCAAAAGATTACAATGTATTCATTTTCAATTCATAGTTTTCAATTTCTTTAGTCATTTATGCTTTCAATAGACTGCAGTGTCTTCATTTACATTTCAAAGACTTCAATCTCTTCAGTCATTTACGCTTTCAAAAGACTACAATGTCTTCATTTACATTTGAAAGACTTCAATGTATTCAGTCATTTACGCTTTCTAAAGACTATAATGTCTTCATTTTCATTTCAAAGACTTCAATATCTTCAGTCGTTTACGCTTTCTAAAGACTACAATGTCTTCATTTTCATTTCAAAGACTTCAATATCTTCAGTCGTTTACGCTTTGAAAATACTACAATGTCTTCATTTACATTTCAAAGACTTCAATGTCTTCAGTCATTAATGCTTTCAAAAGACTACAATGCTTTCATTTACATTTCAAAGACTTCAATGCCTTTAGTCATTTAGGCTTTCCGAAGACTAAAATATCTTCATTTACATTTCAAAGACTTCAATGTCTTCAGTCATTTATGATTTCAAAAGATTACAATGTTTTCATTTCGTAGTTTTCAATGTCTTCAGTCATTTATGATTTCAATAGTCTACAATGTCTTCATTTACATTTCAAAGACTTCAATCTCTTCAGTCTTTTATGCTTTAAAAAATTACAATTTCTTCATTTACATTGCATAGACTTCAATATCTTCAGTCATTTAAGCTTTTAAAAGACTACAATGTATTAATTTACATTTCAAAGACTGCAATGTCTTCAGCCATTTACGCTTTCAAAAGACTACAATGTCTTCATTTACATATCAAAGACTTCAATGCATAAGTAATTTACGCTTTCAAAGTATACTATGTCTTCATTTACATTTCAAAGTCTTCAATGTCTTCAGTCATTTATGATTTCAAAATATTATAATGTTTTCATTTCATAATTTTCAATGTCTTCAGTCATTTACGCTTTAAAAAGACTACAATGTCTTCATTTACATTTCAAAGACTTCAATATCTTCAGTCGTTTACGCTTTGAAAATACTACAATGTCTTCATTTACATTTCAAAGACTTCAATGTCTTCAGTCATTAATGCTTTAAAAGATTACAATTTCTTCATTTACAGTGCAAAGACTTCAATATCATCAGTCATTTATGCTTTCAAAAGACTACAATGCATAAGTAATTTACGCTTTCAAAGTCTACTATGTCTTCATTTACATTTCAAAGACTACAATGTCTTCATTTTCATTTCAAAGACTTCAATATCTTCAGTCGTTTACGCTTTGAAAATACTACAATGTCTTCATTTACATTTCAAAGACTTCAATGTCTTCAGTCATTAATGCTTTCAAAAGACTACAATGCTTTCATTTACATTTCAAAGACTTCAATGCCTTTAGTCATTTAGGCTTTCCGAAGACTAAAATATCTTCATTTACATTTCAAAGACTTCAATGTCTTCAGTCGTTTATGATTTCAAAAGATTACAATGTTTTCATTTAATAGTTTTCAATGTCTTCAGTCATTTATGATTTCAATAGTCTACAATGTCTTCATTCACATATCAAAGACTTCAATCTCTTCGGTCTTTTATGCTTTAAAAAATTACAATTTCTTCATTTACATTGCAAAGACTTCAATATCTTCAGTCATTTAAGCTTTTAAAAGACTACAATGTATTAATTTACATTTCAAAGACTGCAATGTCTTCAGCCATTTACGCTTTCAAAAGACTACAATGTCTTCATTTACATATCAAAGACTTCAATGCATAAGTAATTTACGCTTTCAAAGTATACTATGTCTTCATTTACATTTCAAAGTCTTCAATGTCTTCAGTCATTTATGATTTCAAAATATTATAATGTTTTCATTTCATAATTTTCAATGTCTTCAGTCATTTACGCTTTAAAAAGACTACAATGTCTTCATTTACATTTCAAAGACTTCAATGCATAAGTAATTTACGCTTTCAAAGTCTACTATGTCTTCATTTACATTTCAAAGACTTCAATGTCTTCAGTTATTTATGCTTTCAAAAGATTACAATATATTCATTTTCAATTCATAGTTTTCAATTTCTTTAGTCATTTATGCTTTCAATAGATTGCAATGTCTTCATTTACATTTCAAAGACTTCAATGTCTTCAGTCATTTACGCTTTCAAAAGACTACAATGTCTTCATTTACATTTCAAAGACTTCAATGCCTTCAGTCATTTAGGCTTTCCGAAGACTACAATATCTTCATTTACATTTCAAAGACTTCAATGTCTTCAGTCATTTATGATTTCAAAATATTATAATGTTTTCATTTCATAGTTTTCAATGTCTTCAATCATTTATGCTTTCAATAGTCTACAATGTCTTCATTTACATTTCAAACACTTCAATCTCTTCAGTCATTTACGCTTTCAAAAGATTACAATTTCTTCATTTACATTGCAAAGACTTTAATATCTTCAGTCATTTATGCTTTCATAAGACTACAATGTGTTAATTTACATTTCAAAGACTACAATGTCTTCATCCATTTACGTTTTCAAAAGATTACAATGTCTTCATTTACATTTCAAAGACTTCAATGCATAAGTAATTTACGCTTTCGAAGTCTACTATGTCTTCGTTTACATTTCAAAGACTTAAATGTCTTCAGTTATTTATGCTTTCAAAAGATTACAATATATTCATTTTCAGTTCATAGTTTTCAATTTCTTTAGTCATTTATGCTTTCAAAAGACTACAATGCCTTCATTTACATTTCAAAGACTTCAATTTCTTCAGTCAATTACGCTTTCGAAAGACTACAATGGCATCATTTACATTTCAAAGACTTCAATTTCTTCAGTCATTTAAGCTTTCAAAAGATTACAATGTCTTCATTTACATTTCAAAGACTTTAATGTCTTCAGTCATTAATGCTTTCAAAAGACTACAATGTCTTCGTTTACATTTCAAAGACTTCAACGTCTTCAGTCATTTACGCTTTCCGAAGACTACAATATCTTCATTTACATTTCAAAGACTTCAATATCTTCAGTCATTTATGATTTCAAAAGATTACAATGTTTTGATTTCATAGTTTTGAATGTCTTCAGTCATTAATGATTTCAATAGTCTACAATGTCTTCATTTACATTTCAAAGACTTCAATCTCTTCAGTCTTTTATGCTTTAAAAGATTAAAATTTCTTCATTTACATTGCAAAGACTTCAATATCTTCAGTCATTTATGCTTTCAAAAGACTACAATGTATTAATTTACATTTCAAAGACTGCAATGTCTTCAGCCATTTACGCTTTCAAAAGACTACAATGCCTTCATTTACATTTCAAAGACTTCAATGTCTTCAGTCATTTACGCTTTCCGAAGACTACAATATCTTCATTTGCATTTCAAAGACTTCAATATCTTCAGTCATTTATGATTTCAAAAGATTACAATGTTTTCATTTCATTCTTTTCAAAGTCTTCAGTCATTTATGATTTCAATAGTCTACAATGTCTTCATTTCATTTGAAAGACTTCAATCTCTTCAGTCTTTTATGCTTTAAAAGATTACAATTTCTTCATTTACATTGCAAAGACTTCAATATCTTCAGTCATTTATGCTTTCAAAAGACTACAATGTATTAATTTACATTTCAAAGACTGCAATGTCTTCAGCCATTTACGCTTTCAAAAGACTACAATGTCTTCATTTACATTTCAAAGACTTCAATGCATAAGTAATTTACGCTTTCAAAGTCTACTATGTCTTCATTTACATTTCGAAGACTTCAATGTCTTCAGTCATTTATGCTTTCAAAAGATTACAATGTATTCATTTTCAATTCATAGTTTTCAATTTCTTTAGTCATTTATGCTTTCAATAGACTGCAATGTCTTCATTTACATTTCAAAGACTTCAATCTCTTCAGTCATTTACGCTTTCAAAAGAATACAATGTCTTCATTTACTTTTGAAAGACTTCACTATCTTCAGTCATTCACGCTTTCTAAAGACAACAATGTCTTCATTTTCATTTCAAATACTTCAATATCTTCAGTCGTTTACGCTTTGAAAATACTACAATGTCTTCATTTACATTTCAAAGACTTCAATGTCTTTAGTCATTAATGCTTCCAAAAGACTTCAATGCCTTCATTTACATTTCAAAGACTTCAATGCCTTCAGTCATTTAGGCTTTTCGAAGACTACAATATCTTCATTTACATTTCAAAGACTTCAATGTCTTCAGTCATTTATGATTTCAAAATATTATAATGTTTTCATTTCATAGTTTTCAATGTCTTCAGTCATTTATGCTTTCAATAGTCTACAATGTCTTCATTTACATTTCAAAGACTTCAATCTCTTATGTCATTTATGCTTTCAAAAGATTACAATGTATTCATTTTCAATTCATAGTTTTCAATTTCTTTAGTCATTTATGCTTTCAATAGACTACAGTGTCTTCATTTACATTTCAAAGACTTCAATCTCTTCAGTCATTTACGCTTTCAAAAGACTACAATGTCTTCATTTACTTTTGAAAGACTTCAATGTCTTCAGCCATTTACACTTTCTAAACACTACAATGTCTTCATTTTCATTTCAAAGACTTCAATATCTTGAGTCGTTTACGCATTGAAAATACTACAATGTCTTCATTTACATTTCAAAGACTTCAATGTCTTCAGTCTTTAATGCTTTCAAAAGATTACAATGCCTTCATTTACATTTCAAAGACTTCAATGCCTTCAGTCATTTAGGCTTTCCGAAGACTACAATATCTTCATTTACATTTCAAAGACTTCAATGTCTTCAGTCATTTATGATTTCAAAAGATTACAATGTTTTCATTTCATAGTTTTCAATGTCTTCAGTCATTTATGATTTCAATAGTCTACAATGTCTTCATTTACATTTCAAAGACTTCAATCTCTTCAGTCTTTTATGCTTTAAAAGATTACAATTTCTTCATTTATAGTGCAAAGACTTCAATATCATCAGTAATTTATGCTTTCAAAAGACTACAATGCATAAGTAATTTACGCTTTCAAAGTCTACTATGTCTTCATTTACATTTCAAAGACTTCAATGTCTTATGTCATTTATGCTTTCAAAAGATTACAATGTATTCATTTTCAATTCATAGTTTTCAATTTCTTTAGTCATTTATGCTTTCAATAGACTGCAGTGTCTTCATTTACATTTCAAAGACTTCAATCTCTTCAGTCATTTACGCTTTCAAAAGACTACAATGTCTTCATTTACATTTGAAAGACTTCAATGTATTCAGTCATTTACACTTTTTAAAGACTACAATGTCTTCATTTTAATTTCAAAGACTTCAATATCTTCAGTCGTTTACGCTTTCAAAATACTACAATGTCTTCGTTTACATTTCAAAGACTTCAATGTCTTCAGTCATTTACGCTTTCAAAAGACTATAATGTCTTCATTTACACTTCAAAGACTTCAATGTCTGTATTCATTTATGATTTGAAAAGACTACAATGTCTTCATTTACATTTCAAAGACTTCAATGTCTTCAGTCATTGATGCTTTCAAAAGACTACAATGTGTTCATTTACATTTGAAAAACTTCAATGTCTTCAGTCATTTACACTTTCAAAAGACTACAATGTCTTCATTTACATTTCAAAGACTTCAATATCTTGAGTCATTTACGCTTTCAAAAGACTACAATGTCTTCATTTAAATTTGAAAAACTTCAATGTCTTTAGTCATTTATGCTTTCAAAGACTTCAATATCTTCAGTCATTTACGATTTCAAAATACTACAATGTCTTCATTTACATTTCAAAAACTTCAATGTCTTCAGTCATTTACGCTTTCAAAGGACTATAATGTCTTCATTTACACTTCAAAGACTTCAATGTCTTCCGTCATTTACGCTTTCAAAATGCTACAATGTCTTCATTTACATTTCAAAGACTTCAAGGTCTTTAGTCATTTACGCTTTCAAAAGACTATAATGTCTTCATTTACATTTTAAAGACTTTAATATCTTCAGTCATTTGTATTTCACAATCATATAAAACACTTGGTAATTTATATCTTCTTCGTAAGAGAAAATATTATTGCCAAGCAACTCTCTATTGTCCATATTGCAGCTCGGGATCAATGGGTTGATATATTGACCAAGCCTTTTTTTGCGTTAAGATTTGAAGTTCTCAACGGATAACTCAATGTGAAGAGTTTTTCTTTCGAAAACTCTTCTAGTTGAGTTTGTTGGGGGGGGGGGGGGGGTACTAGAGTATGTACTTGTAATATGATTGTAGAGGCTGTTAGCTTTTGCTAATAGCACCCCTCTAGTGTTAAACAATAGATTATATGTTTGTAAGGGCTATTAGCTTCGACTAACTGCACCTCACTAGGATTAGGGAGTCAAAGTCTGTTAGTGTTAGTTTAGAGGGTCAGAGGCCTATATATACCTCTGTTGTAACTAACTCTAACTAACTTTCATATCACAATAATATCAGTTATATTTTTTTCTTAGTTTTCTCTCCTTTCTCTTCCTCAGTTTATCGAATGGAAGAATTTAATTTCTTCAGCTTCAAATTCAAACAAAACATGCTAGTTTCTATAATCTGTATCTTTCATATTTTACTATTAGTCAATTATGTGCATGCCTAGTTATGCTAAAAATAGTTAACGCAATTAGGTTGTGTCCAAGGTTTTAAATATCGGTCTGTCGCAACATGCCCTTCGCGGGCGAGCGAGGGCGAGGCTCACGGGTGCGCTTTCCAAGGGAGGAAAGATGCGCGGAGTCGCCACCAACGTTTATTTGTGGAAAACGTTGGGAAAACCGAAGGAAACCGGTCAAAAATAAAAATTCTAAGTTCGGGAGTTGTATTTACGCTTGAGGAAGGTATTAGCACCTCTTACATTTGTCTCGAAGGACAACAGCCTATTTTTTAGAATTGTGGAAATTGTGTCATCTTAATTTTTAGTTCTTTTTATTTTTTGAGGTCGACAAAAGCGGGGCTTTTGCTCCTACGTACCCTCCTTTGGAGAGGAAATCAGACCTACGTAGTTCTTTCTTATGCGTGAATCAAGCGATTCTTTTACTTGAAGAGTGATCATTTAAAGGCGTTGGACCTTTAAAAATGATCCATTTTACTTAGTAAGAAACTGAAATGATAAACTTTCAAAACCTTATTTTTGTGGACGAGTTTGACTAGGCGAGTTGATTTTAGCCTTAGTTTCACTTTAGTTATTAGTCAATTCAATTAAGAATGAGAAAACCCAAAGAGAAAACGTCCGATTTGATTTTTCGCTTTACTTTACTAAAAGGTATTTTTTTATTATTATATTATTATTTTACCTCTTTTTTGATTTCCAACGTGGTTACGGCACGACCGAACGGTCGGAATTCATTTTAACCAAAATTAACGGATGATACAATTCAAACGATCGGTGGAAATTTATTTTATTTTTAAATTAAGCAAGAAATGACTTAAATAAATGGCTTAAGCACGTTAAAAGGGGGTATAAAAAGTAGACGAAAACAAGAATAAAAATACATGCAACAAAATGTGGACCACCACGGGTACATAGAATGAATTGAAAAGCTTGGTTTGAGGTACTTACCCGTTGAAGACTGAAGAAAACGAAGAACGAACGATGAATCTTGAAGAACGGTCGAAAATCTTCGCGTAATTACTCACGGAAACGTTACGGAAACGTTACAGAAGCGCCTCGGCTTGGATTTTCTTCACGGAACTAATTTTCCTCAGCAAATTCGAAAGAGAGAGAAGTGCCTAAGGGGCTGAACCCTTTTCTTCTTCACATCTCCCCCTATTTAAAGCAAAATAGGGGAGAAGCTTGCCGCCCAGCTCGCCCAGGCGAGCAAGGTTGCTTCCTCCAGAAGCAACAGCCTTCTGGAGGAATCTTCTGGAGGGCCCAAGTGGGCCTGGTTGCTATTTACACCCCCCTGTTTACTAAATGCACCCCCTTTCTATTTTTTTGTAATTCTTTTTCCGTAACATTACGAAACTTTACAAATTTCGTAACGATACCTATTTTCCTTCCGCAAGGTTACGAATCCTTACGGATTATGTATTTACTCTTTTTTAACTTTCGAAGAAGTTACGGAAACTTACGGATAGCGCAAAAACACCTCTTTTCGATTTTCGCCACATTACGGAATTTCACGAATCACACAAGCCTGCTTCCTTTCGATTTCTGAGACGTCTCGGGACTTCATTTATTGCACGTCATCAAGTAATAATCCCCGGACGAAATTAGGGTATGACAGTTGCCCCTCTTTACTTACCTCTCATCGAAGATAAGAGGAAAGCAAAGATAGGACACTGATTTCGTCCGTCCTGCCCCTTCCGTGATGACGACTCTCATCTCTACTTCTTCTTTTTCTTCTGCACAAAACAAAATACAAATAACAACCAGAACAACGAATATAATACACATATACACATACTTGGCGAAGGAACCGATCTGGAAAACAACAGAATAACGTGCTTCCCAGTCACCAGAAGCTTCGCACTTGATAATGGAGAACACATGAACAGCGCTAGGCAATGACATTCATGGTGCTCCGAACAAAGGTGGAGTATGGAGGATTGCCTTGAGGGTCCGCACTTAGGCAATCATGAAACTCGGCTCCAAACTCGAAAGTGGAGGACACATGAACAGCCCTAAGCAAGAACATTCATGTGGCTCCGGAAAAGGATGAGAATGAAGGATTGCCTTGAGGGTCCTCTCTTAGGCAATCATGAAACACAGCTCCAAACTCAAAAGTGGAGGACACATGAACAGCCCTAAGCAATAATATTCATGTGGCTTCGGAAAAGGATGAGAATGGGGGATTGCCTTGAGGGTCCTCTCTTAGGCAATCATGGAACATAGCTCCAAACTCGAAAATGGAGGACACATGAATGACAACGCAATTCATTCATGTGGCTCCGAAAAAGGATGAGAATGGAGGATTGCCTTGAGGGTCCTTTCTTAGGCAATCGTGGAACACATCTCCAACCTCGAAAATGGAGGACACATGAATGACAACGCAATTCATTCACGTGGCTCCGGAACAGGATGAGAATGGAGGATTGCCTTGAGGGTCCTCTCTTAGGCAATCATGGAACACAACTCCAAACTCGAAAATGGAGGACACATGAATGACAACGCAATTCATTCACGTGGCTCCGGAACAGGATGAGAATGGAGGATTGCCTTGAGGGTCCTCTCTTAGGCAATCATGGAACACAACTCCAAACTCGAAAATGGAGGACACATGAATGACAACGCAATTCATTCACGTGGCTCCGGAAAAGGACGAGAATGGAGGATTGCCTTGAGGGTCCTCTCTTAGGAAATCATGGAACACAGCTCCAAACTCGAAAATGGAGGACACATGAATGACAACGCAATTCATTCACGTGGCTCCGGAAAAGGACGAGAATGGAGGATTGCCTTGAGGGTCCTCTCTTAGGCAATCATGGAACACAGCTCCAAACTCGAAAATGGAGGACACATGAATGACAACGCAATTCATTCACGTGGCTTCGGAACAGGATGAGAATGGAGGATTGCCTTGAGGGTCCTCTCTTAGGCAATCATGGAACACAGCTCCAAACTCGAAAATGGAGGACACATGAATGACAACGCAATTCATTCACGTGGCTCCGGAACAGGATGAGAATGGAGGATTGCCTTGAGGGTCCTCTCTTAGGCAATCATGGAACACAACTCCAAACTCGAAAATGGAGGACACATGAATGACAACGCAATTCATTCACGTGGCTCCGGAACAGGATGTTGGCGGGACCAAACAGTCCGCCGGGTTTTCCACCTAAAAGGATAACATGCTTTTTTGCAAAGAAAAATGAATCATTCGCGAGAGCACCACATCTTAGAGAAACAATATACTTGTACCAAGGGTAATCTTCCTTGTAACCGAGAATGAAGAGTAGGACGTCAACTTCTAGATTTCAAATGAACACGCAGGGGAAACATGGGGCTAAGCTGGAAATAAATCACTCATGGTGTATAAAACTCACAAGGCAAGTGTCTTAACCTATTCCCAAACCAATAACTGCACCATGACTCTATTTCGCACGTGACTTCCTATCGAATCATAGATCAAAGGTACGATCACGGACCAATAGGATTTTCTCGAGGTCAGCGTTTTTGGAGAGGAAGCTGGGTGTTTCGGTCTTTTCCTCTTTGTTTATGTGGGGTGGGATATTGCCAGTCAAGAATGATTCTGAGTGGCAATCTGGCTTTGGAGACTTTCTATCCTCTTTCTTTCGTTGATCGAGAATTGCTTCTTTTCTCTTTTCGCTTCCTTTCGATCTTTGATCCGGAATCCTTCCTTTTCTTTCTTTTGTTCTTTTCTTTATTTTCATTTTTTCTTTTTCCTTCTTTCTTTCCATTTCTTCCTTCTCTTTCTCTTCACTTTTCCTTCCCCATCCCTTTCTTTGGGAAATCGGGTTTTAGCATTCCATTCGCTCTCCCTTGAGGAGATTCCGCTATCCTTTGCTTCGTGGGAAAAGAATGAGGATTCCTTTTTTACAGGTCAAGGTTCAAAAAGGTCCGAGGTTGTGTTTCAATGGGGTCTTTTATCGTGGGAACCCAATCTTGATATCTGGGGCGAAACAAATCTGGGTGACAAGGTGTCGGTCTCGGGCCGAACTTCCACATTATTCCATAAGGCACGCGTGACAATGATGATTTGAAAATAGCGTGCAAAATTAGTCATGGCTACAGCCAGGTGGGCACTCAAGCATCCTGTTTATGGCATTGTGATACTACGGTTGGGAATTTATACAGACAGACCCAACATTTCCAAATTATGTTCTATCATCAGTTCAATGCATTCATCCATTCTTGTCTCGGTTCATTCCGGAAAATAAACTCTTAGCATCGGTCCCTTATTTCCAGAAGATGTGTTTGCTCTTTACGAATGATTCATACTTCTTAACTAAATCATGTAGATCTTTGCGGTCTCTCTTTTTGTTTTATTTTTAAATATGTTCACTAAAACTATACACTTGTGTTTTTTTTTATGAGGAAAATGTTTCTTTATACATCTATGACAAACTTCTTTTGTACACGCATTAGAACTCTTCTTCTTACGTCACACGGTCTATATACAAACCCTATTTACATTCAAAGATTTTCATTTTTCCCAATACACCCTTATGGTTCACACAAAGGTTTCTTCATATACACTCGTTGCTCACACACACAAGAATTCCTTTCTACGCATCATTTACACACAAGAATCCTTCTATACACATTTCCTTTTACATACATGTATAAATAAAAATCCTTTTTCTTTTCTTTATGAACATGACTTTTATTCACAGCGCTTCTTTCTTTAGGATTTTTGGTTCATTTTATTTATTATTTTTTTTAGGACGACGTTCCTAAAATGAAAAACTCTACACGGTTCCGGAATTTCAACAAACACTATTGACAACTAACGAAACAAATACCGACGTAACAACTCAAGTGATATGTATGTACAAAACAAAAGTCAAAACATGAAACAAGCGTCAGTCCCTTAGTCAAACACAAAATAAGATGATATGTAACAGAAAAAGCAAATGGAAACAAAAAGAAATATGGATCAAGAGATCTCCCGATCATGTGGCACCGCTCCCTCCTAAGAAATCAAGTAAATCAGTCATCTCTTCATCCTCGCGGGCCTCATCTGCCTCGTCGGGAGCCTCTGCGGGTGCCCCTGCTGGTTCCTCTCCTGCCTGGGCCTCAGGCCAATCTCCAGGCCATGCGACCTCTGCCCTGAACTGGTCTGGAGTAGGGCACGAAAAAGAAGTAAAGCCCTGGCTCTGCAGGCTGAGACTCATCTAATAAAGACAATCATGAGTCTGTACATGTGCCCGGTGGTTGGCCGCCTGCTGGCGAACCAAATGCCGCAAATACTGCTCCGTGTCAAATGATCCGGCTGGACCAGCCTGATGGGGTGGCGGCGCGTCCGCAGCCTGTGGTGCATCACCCTGGATCTGTCTCTGCGTGCAGTACTTCTCGATAAAAGCTCGGGTGATGGGCGGCCGAATCACCTTGCTAGGTGTGACGGGGACGCCGAACGACTGGCAAAGTCCTGTGATCAAGGCGGGAAATCCCAGGGCCCTGTTGGACTTATCTGGGTCTAGAGGGTGCCTGGTAGGCGCCATACCTGCAAAAATATAGATGGCATCAGCGATTAACTGAGCCACATGGATGCTCATCCGCGTCAAGATGGCGTACACCAGCTGACACTTCGGCAGGGGGAGGTCGGAATTATGATCGGTGGGCAGGATGTTGCTGAGCAGCAAAGTCATCCATATCTGAGTCAAGGTGGTCATGTTGGTGCGCATGATCCGCACCCGTCTCCCGGCAGCCGTCCGGGAAAAATCTTGCCCCGGTATACATAGCAACTGGGCGATGGCCTCCTCATCGAACCCATCAAACTGGTTCCTCCTCTGGCCATTCTCGCACTCCTGGCCCTCTTCCAGCACTAAAGGATATCCCAGGAGCTGGCCGATAGCATTTGCATCAAATGGGATCCACTGACCCCTCACCCAGGACCTCATATCACGCACGCCCTCCTCTGTTGGCCAAGCATTGGCATAAAATTCGAGGACTATGTCTGGATCAAACTTGGCCATGGGGGTAACCAGTGATGCCCACCGCTGGTGACCTATCTCTTCCTGGAAATCAGTATACTCGTCATCCCCAAGCTGGACGCGTCGCTCTTGGAGAAATGACCATCCCTTGATGGCCTCGAAGCGCTGCTGGTGTTCAGCGCTCCTAAAGCGGTGACTGTCATACTCGGGAGCGGAACTGGTTCCTTCAGCCGCTTTATCCTTCCTAGATCTCTTTGAGGCGAGCTTCCTCGGGGCCATTTCCTGCGAGAACAAACATTTAAAAGTTAGTTTTACAAGATAACACTTATCTTAACACAAAAAGGTCGTGCTAATCCCTCTGATGGAGAACGGACTCATGTAATCCATTTATGCACACATGTACGTGTAGAAAATATCCCATTATTTATATCAACATACAAGGATATTCAAAACATTCTAGTTACCATACATATACATTTTTTGGAAAGAATACTTACATGCATGCTTAAGGTATTGTGCCAAAATTACATATGTTCATATCCTAACTATTTTGCTACCACAAACTTCCCACACACATTTAACATACAAATTTTTTGTTGTTCCATTCCTATTTATATATACATATCTGCGCATTGGAGAGCCAATCTCACGTCACGCACACACTTGCATTTGAAAAGAAACTTTCATGCCATCTACCTACTCTTGAGAGGCAATCCCACATCATATATTCATTTGGGAAGCATTCTCGTGCCATCTTTGGCACGTGTACATTTTTTTTGAAAGACTTCATATACTACTTATCCACAAATATGCATTATTTACTATTCATTCACTTTGCAAGGTATTTTTATGCCATATATTCACACACTTTGCAACATATTTTATGCCGTATATATTTACACATATATCTACACACCATTGAAAAGCATCTCCCATGTTACTTAGGTGCAAAGTGCCAATCATGGGGCAGCCCAAATTCTTACAAACAAGTCCCTATTTTCATACTTTTCTAATCCTAAAACCAAATTTTGGATTCCTAGCCATAAACATGTTTCCTTGTATTGAAGCTACAAGTTTAGGCTCCTAAGCTTGGGATTGCAATTGGGCATCTATTTTGACTTTCCTATGCTGTCTCTACATATATAAAACAGCCCCACCATCCCCCCTTTGCAAAAATCATATTCATATATCATTGGGGCATTTCATCGAACACTTGGTGGGCGCACGTTTAGACATAAATTGCAAGAGAATGGGAGCAATGTGGCATGCCCCATTGCTTCAGAACACAACCTAGGCCTAAGGCCTTTTCATTCAAATCCTCAATTCAAGAAAACAAGCACCAAAGCAAACCAAAACTGCCTTACAAATATAAGCATCTTCTCACAATTCGAGGCACCAAAAGATGAAGAAAGCACATCAATGGAAAGCAAAACATCAAGGATGGAATACTTACTTGTTGGAGTGAATTGAAATACCAAAAACGAAAGCAAAATGCGATCAAAAGGATTAGGGGAGCAAGAAACCGCAAGCCTTCGTGTTCTCTCTTTCTTGAATGAAGGAGGGAAGTTTTTGGATACAAAAACGTTCCCCTCCTTCGATTTTTATATTTTGAGTGCAGGGGTTGCTCGCCCAGGCGAGCTGAGCTTGCCCAGGCGAGCTAACCTGCTACCCTTTTTTTTTTTTTTGAGGGGAACATTAACCATGTCCCCTCCTTTTTCATGGGTTAGTGTCTCGCCTAACTTGAACTTACTTAAGTTAGAATTAGGCGTCGATTACTTATTTTAAAACAAACAATAGTAAAAGAAACTGCAACCACAAAGGATACTGGGCTGCCTTGCAGCGACGTTCTCTGCTTGTTTAGCGCTGGGAAGGGGCAACGATTGGTCGGTCGTGACCCCATCCCCACTTGCATCCGTCCCTAAGTACTTGCAAGTAGGAAACGAAAATACGCGGCCAATCGTGACCGGTCATCGTCTTACCTTGGTTGATTTCTGCCATTGATTTGTCTTGACTTCTGACCGTGGCCTGAGACGATTCTACTCTTTGCTATCACAAGATATGCATGTGCATGTATGAATGTATGAATGTTTCTAATGCGATGATTTTTATTTTAGTGAAGGCTAGTTAGGTTCAATTTTAAATAAGCATTTGGGACACCCCATACACCGAGCGAAGAGGGTTCAAGTTATAACAAATCTAAAACACAAAGTTTGAAACACCAAAAGGAGGACTAAAACCCCGCCCATCTTTCTTTTCAAAGAAACGAGACAAATACAGTGAATGGGAATCCCTAGAGGAAACCAAAAGGAACGAGAAAAACTCAGAAATAAAAACGTGCGACGGTTCTCTCGATTGCCCCAGACTTCAAGCGTAATATCGTTTAACTACATCGGAGTTCACGGGTGAAGGCAATTCCTTGCCATCCATGTGGGTGAGTATCAGAGCACCCCCAGAAAAAGCTCTTTTCACAACGAAAGGTCCTTCATAATTCGGGGCCCACTTGCCTCGATTATCTTTAACAGTGCGGGACATCTTCTTCAGCACGAGGTCTCCCTCGTTGAACTTGCACGGGCGTACCTTCTTGTCGAATGCGTTCTTTATCCTTCGTTGATACAAACGCCCATGGCTCATGGCGGCCAAACGCTTACCTTCAATAAGGTTAAGTTGGTCGTAGCGTGCTTGAGCCCATTCTGACTCTTCTAGGCCCGACTCCGCCATTATCCTCTGAGAAGGAACTTCTACCTCAAATGGGAGTACTGCCTCCATCCCATAAACCAAAGAATACGGTGTTGCCCCAGTAGAAGTTCGTACCGAGGTTCTGTATCCGTGTAGGGCGAAAGGCAACATCTCATGCCAATCCTTGTATGACACCGTCATCTTTTGAACAATCTTCTTGATATTTTTATTCACAGCCTCTACAGCCCCATTCATCTTTGGCCGATAAGGGGTAGAGTTATGATGCTGGATCTTGAAGTCTTCGCACATCTCCTGCATCATCTTATTGTTCAGATTGGTGCCATTGTCAGTAATGATCTTCTTGGGGAGTCCGTATCGACAAATCAACTCCTTCTTTATGAATCTAACTACCACATTCCTTGTGACGTTAGTATAGGAGGCTGCTTCGACCCATTTGGTGAAGTAATCTATCGCCACAAGAATGAAGCGGTGACCATTCGACGCTTTGGGTTCTATGGCCCCAATGACATCTATTCCCCACATAGAAAAAGGCCAAGGGGCGGACATAACATTCAGAGGATGTGGCGGAACATTGGCGTTGTCCGCGTATGCCTGACATTTATGACATTTCCTGACATGAGCGCAGCAATCGCTTTCCATGGTGAGCCAATAATAACCGGCCCTAAGGATTTTTCTGGCCATAGCATGCCCATTGGCATGTGTCCCAAAGGAACCCTCGTGGATCTCCTCAATCATGAAGTTCGCCTCTTTGGCATCTACGCATCGTAGGAGGGTCATGTCGTGGTTTCGTTTGTACAGGATGGTACCACTTACAAAGAAACCAGTAGCCAATCTCCTCAACGTCCTCTTGTCATTATCAGAAATCCCTGGTGGGTATTCCTTATTCTCGACATACCGCTTGATATCGAAATACCACGGTTTCCCATCCCGCTCTTCCTCTATTGCATAACAATATGCCAGCCTGCCTTGAGATTTGAATTCGATGTATGGCAGATCCCCGTGTGGGGCAAGTTGAAACATGGATGCCAGGGTGGCTAGTGCGTCAGCCATCTGATTCTCTTCCCGAGGTATGTGGTGGAAGGAAATGTCGTCAAAGTACTTGGCTAACCTCAAGATATGAGTTTGATAGGGTATCAACTTCGAATCCCTAGTTTCCCATTCTCCTTTCAACTGGCGTATCACCAAAGCTGAGTCTCCATACACCTTGAGTAGTTTTACATCAAAATCAATGGCCGCCTGAACCCCGAGGGCGCATGCTTCGTATTCGGCCATATTGTTGGTACAATCAAAACCTAGCCTAGTCGTGAAAGGAATACACTGATCATCCGGGGATACAAGGACTGCCCCTACTCCGTGGCCCAAAGCATTTGATGCCCCATCGAAGCAAACAATCCATTTGTCTAGGTCCTCATGCGTCCGCTTCTCTTCAAACAGGGCCATGATATCCTCATCTGGGAACTCGGGGTGCATCGACCGATAATCCTGGAGGGGTTGCTGGGCCAAATAATCTGCTAAGGCACTTCCCTGTATCGCCTTTTGGGTGACGTAAACGATATCGAATTCAGATAATAATACCTGCCACCTAGCGATTCGTCCCGTGAGAGCCGGTTTTTCAAAGATGTATTTCACGGGATCCATTTTGGAAATAAGCCACGTGGTATGGCTGAGCATATACTGCCTAAGCCGATGTGATGCCCATACCAGAGCACAACACGTCCTTTCCAGCATTGAGTAATTCATCTCACATGCGGCAAACTTCTTGCTCAGATAGTAGATGGCTTGCTCCTTTTTCCCAGAATCATCATGCTGACCCAACACGCACCCCACAGATTCGTCCAACACGGTCATGTACAGGAAAAGAGGTCTTCCTGTTACGGGTGGCATGAGCACCGGGGGATTCGTGAGACTCTGTTTGATCTTCTTGAAAGCCTCTTGGCAGTCACTGTTCCATAGGACCGCTTGGTTCTTACGTAACAACTTAAAAATGGGTTCACAGGTAGGGGTGAGTTGCGAGATAAATCTTGCGATATAATTCAACCTGCCCAAAAATCCCCGGACCTGCTTCTCTATGCGTGGTTCCGGCATTTCAAGGATGGCCTTCACTTTCTCGGGATCTATCTCTATCCCTTTCTGACTTACGATAAATCCTAGCAGCTTCCCCGACTTCACCCCAAAAGTGCATTTGGTTGGGTTCAATTTTAATTGGTATTTCCGCAACCTTCCAAACAGCTTACGCAGATTGACAAGGTGTTTGTCCTCAGTCCGAGACTTGGCAATCATGTCATCTACGTAGACCTCTATTTCCTTATGCATCATGTCATGGAACAACGCCACCATGGCACGTTGATAGGTTGCCCCAGCGTTTTTCAAACTGAAGGCCATCACTTTATAGCAGAATGTCCCCCATAGGGTGAAGAAAGTGGTCTTCTCTACATCTTCGGGCGCCATCTTTATTTGATTATACCCCGAGAAACCATCCATAAATGAGAAAAGGGCGAATTTGGCTGTATTATCTACCAATATGTCAATGTGTGGCAGGGGAAAGTTGTCTTTAGGACTGGCTCGATTCAAGTCCCGGTAGTCTACACACATTCGAACCTTGCCGTCCTTTTTCGGGACCGGGACAATATTGGCCACCCACTCCGGGTACCGTGCCACAGCTAAGAAACCTGCATCAAACTGCTTCCTTACTTCTTCTTTAATTTTTAAGGACATCTCGGGTCTCATTCTTCGTAACTTTTGCTTAACCGGAGAAGACCTAGGATTCAAAGGCAACTTATGTTGCACAATGTCGGAATCCAGACCGGGCATGTCTTGATACGACCACGCAAAGACATCTTGATACTCTTCAAGAAGGGTTATCAAGCCTTGGCGGATAGGCGCGGTCATACCGGTTCCTACCTTCACTTCTTTCTTTTCCTCCGTAGTCCCCAAGTTTACTAATTCGGTTTCTTCTTGGTGAGGCTTCATTTCACGTTCTTCCTGAGCGACCAACCTCTCCAATTCCGGTGACAGGACGTCCTCTTCCTCTTCCTCATTTATCGTTTGGCTTATATCTCGATCGAAATCGATTGTCAAACCCTCGTTGTTAGGATCCTCAAAGAATCGACCCTCATATCTATACCAAACAAGACAAAAGAAACAAAAACATGCAAAATGATATGAGAAAGAGTGGTACTGCAAGAACAGATGAAACAAGATCTCTTTGTTTATTTAATAAGGTAGGTTTCACAAAACAAAAGAGAACGGAAATCTATAGGCTCTAATTACATTGAATCAGCGGTATAGACTTCTGACTGGCTTATCATGCGCCAGTTCCCCACTTGGGAATCGGGGTGGCATGGTTGCACAAAACTTGGTGGGTCTTGAGGGAACTCCTCTTCTATTGCGGCCACCTCCTCCTCGGACGCTATTCCAGCGCTGGTGAAACACTGGCTAATACGGTCGGGCCACGCCCTATCCGCCCGAAATCTCGACGGCACGTTCCTCCTCCCTGGCATCCCGGGTTCATACCCTAATCCATACTTGTATGGATTTCCCTTGATATCGACCACGTCGGCATTCCCGAGGCAGTCCTTGCCTAGACCTATTCCGGGCTCAAATCCATTCCTGAGCATAACACGCGCCACCATTATGGCCGCTTTGGAGAGAGAAGGTAGCGACGGACTCGGTTCCACAGAGGCGCAGCTCACCACCTCAAAGGATTGGAAAGCCGTTTCCAATGATTCTTCCGCCGCTTCTACGTACGGTGCGGAGGAGGGGCAGCTCACTAACATGTCCTCTTCACCCGACACTATCACTAAAAGTCCACCCACTGCGAACTTCAATTTCTAGTGAAGCGTTGAAGGGACCACTCCCAGGGCATGAATCCATGGTCTTCCCAAGAGGCAGCTATAGGCAGGATTTATATCCATTACTTAAAACACCACATTGCAAGTGTGGGGCCTATCTGAATGGGAATGTCGATTTCCCCCATTACTTCCCGCCGAGTACCATCAAAGGCTCGCACCACCATCGAGCTCGGTTTTAAACGTGACGCACTAAAAGGAAGCTTTTCCAAAGTGGTCTTCGGCATTACATTTAAACTCGATCCGTTGTCGATAAGTACCTTTGCGACAACGTGGTCCATACATCTCACCGACACATGTAGAGCCTTGTTGTGTCCTTTCCCCTCAACGGGAATCTCTTCTTCCATAAACGCGATGTAGTTGTTGGTGGTTATATGATTAACGATGCCTTCGAAACCCTCCACTGAGATATCATGTGCTACATGGCCATCGTTAAGAACCTTCATCAACAGCGCACGATGAGGCTCGGAGTTTATGAGTAGTTCTAGCAAAGAGATCCTTGCTGGAGTTTTATTCAGTTGCTCGACTACCTTAAACTCGCTTTGTTGGATGAGGCGGAGGAACTCATGGGCCTCTTCCAAAGTCACGGTTTTTCCTTGAAGTCCCTCTTTCTTTTCGACTCCTCTTGCCATGGGAGGATCTACTTCCTTCGAGGGGGTGGCTATGTCTGTGGGCTCTTGAACCATGGGCGCCTTCCCTTTAGAGGGAAATTCCGCCGGGTGAGGGGAAGCGAACACTCGACCACTGCGGGTTACGCCACTGAGGCCGGTGATGTTGGTTACCTTAGCTGATAGGGAGTCAACTTCGGTTGCAACTCTTTCGCTGGTCGCGGGAGGGGTATATTTCCACGGAACAGCCTTATCACTTTGATATGCAAATGGCGTTGGCTTGGGCGCCGCCCGCGGGTATATGGGTGTGGAGCCGGTCCCTTTCCTAGTAAAACATATCACTAGGGCCTTGGGGGTTAGAGGAACCTTCTTCTCTTTCGACTGCATGCAAATCTGTGGTTCTTCCTTCCCTCCTATGAACACTTCAAGCTGCCCGCAATCCATGAGCCGCTGAAGCAAATCTTCCACCACGGGACAGGTTTCCATGTCATGCAACTCCCCGAGGTGAAACAAACATTCATCCCTTTCATCTCCACCTCGGGAGACCATGTACGCCGCTTGCATTGATTGATAGATGAAGCGTCTAGAAGTAGCCATGTCTCCTAACCTCTTTGTCCATGATGGCCCGTCCTCTTCGACGACGTTCACGCTAGCACCTCCATGACTAGCTAGCGGGTTGGTTTTAACATTTGGGCCTTCTTCCTGAAACGCTAGCCAGCCGGCACTAATCAGATGCTTCACTTTATACTTGAACGGGATGCAGGAGTCAATATTGTGTCCGGGAACTCCACTATGGTACACACACTTGGCACTCGGATCATACCACTTGGGGTAGGGTGGCTGGAGAACCTTCCCGGGTATGGCCACCACCAAGTGATTCTCCAATAATGAAGGCCATAACTCGAAATATGCCATGGGAATAGGAGGGAAGTTGTCATATTTATAGGTCGCGCCGGGGGTTGTATTATTAATTGGCCGGGGTGCGGCTGGAGCTGTGCGTTGGGTCGGCGCTCTTTCTGCTGCGGGTGGTCCTTTTACTTGAGTCAGAAGGGAATTCCCGGCTCGGATTAAAAAATTTGGGGGATTGGGCTGGTATGAGCTTTGGATATTTTGGGGTGCTTTCATCCATGTTGGGGCGGTGGTGACCGCGTGGGCGTCTCCTTCCTTTTTCCTCGTGCCCACTGCTGGGGCTCTTCTGTTGTTGTTGGGGGCCATATTGGCAGCATATTCAAACTTTCCTTTTCGTAGCCCGGATTCAATCCTTTCTCCGACGAAGACGAGATCCGCAAAGTTAGCTGGCATGTAGCCTATTAGCTTTTCATAGTAGAACGTGGGTAACGTATCCACCATAATTGTGATCATATCCCTTTCCGTCATGGGCGGTACGACTTGGGCTGCGAGATCTCTCCATCTCTGGGCATATTCCTTAATGGACTCATGCTCTCGTTTAGTCATACCCTGATGCTGGTTCCGATCGGGAGCCATGTCCGTATTGTACTGGTACTGCCTAATGAAGGCAGTTGCCAAGTCCTTCCATGATCGGATCTGGGAGGCTTCCAGATTGGTATACCATGCTACAGCTGCCCCGGCCAAGCTGTCTTGAAAGAAATGGACCAACAACTTTTCGTCCGCAGAATACGCCCCCATCTTCCGGCAATACATCCGGAGATGCCCTTTTGGACATGTCGTCCCTTTGTACTTATCAAAGTCTGGTACTTTGAACTTGGGAGGGATGACGATGTTGGGCACAAGACACAAATCTGCCAAATCCGAGAAAGGGTAATTACCGAGGCCCTCGACTGCTCTTAACCTCTCTTCAAGCACCTCAATCTTTCCCTTATCTTCCGCAAAGGGAACAGATTCTTTTAGGGGTGTGGGTGAGGCCGGGATATGGCGGACTATGTTCGGCTGGGGTAGTTCATGCGGGGATGAATCTTTGAGGTGGAGCAGGGGGCCAAGATGGGTATCTCCTTCCCCATCGTCTTGCCCGGGATAATCTTCATAAGGTGGGAGTTGCCCCTCGAAAGTAGGGGATTGGCTTAAATCTTCCGGGGTGGCACGGGGGGTGAAGTCCGGAGGCAGGCCATAAGGATAAGCTTGCGGACTATACCTTCGACCGAACACGGCCGTGTTTCTGTCTAGGCCCGGATTCAAGGCGGGCTACAGCACCGGCTCCGCTTCCCTAACTGTACTGGAGGCGGTTGCAGTGGCTTTATCCTCTATGGTTTTCTGGAGTTTTAACATGACCTCCGAGATGGAAGCCATTTGATCTTTTAAGGCCGATAGATCGGCCTTCATCTGTTCCTGCACGCCCTCTTCATTATCCATTTTTCTGGATCGAGTGTTATAGGGGTGCCTTGGTGTTTTCTTAGTTATGATAAAATTCCTAAAGAAATAAACAACGGTGAGCATGCCACCAAAACATGAGTATGCAAATGGATGATCGGAGCACTTGGATCCACCCCAAGATTTTTAGATAAGCAATGAGTCCTAAATTTCTAATTTTATAAAAAGAACAAAGCTTTCATCTAGCCAAGATTATACAAAGGTGTTACAAAAGAACCTAACGATTCCTAATTATATGGGCCATCAAATCTATCATGTGCTGACAGTAATTGATTAGCCCATGGATCTCCTCGGGGGCAGTACACACTTCGGCCATGGCTTTTGCTTTGGCTAACAGACGTGGGAGGTCTTGACTTCCATTCAAGGTCAAGGCGAACCTATCCATCCATATAGTCGCCTCTTGATGCAACGCATCAATCACCCTCCCTCTTGCTTCTTTTTCAGCATACACTTGTGCAAAATCCTCCACTAGCTTTTATTCATGGGCCATGGACTGGTTCAATTATTCCTTGTATTGCCCTATGATAGCTAGGATGCTTTGCTCCGTGGCTTCCAAGTGTTGAGCCAAACTCCTATTGGACCTCGCGCAAGCAACTAACTCTTCTTTTAATACCATGCCATGCACCCGTGACTGATCTCTCTCCTCTCTTCAGAGCTTGAGCTCATTGTTACTACCCCACAATGCTCCTCGGAATTTCTCTCGGCCATATTCCTCCTTGCGGGCCCTTTTGGTTTCTTGTTCAAGGGCTTTTGTAGTGGCCGCGTTTTCCTCTTGCAAATCGATGCACTCCTTCCAGATGTGTGTAGCAGCTGATTTGAACTTCTCCTTGGCAAGTCTTGCCTTCCCTAGCTCTACCTTTAGAGCTCGGACTTCTTCATCTTCCTCCGGAGCTTCGAATTTCTCCTCATCGACAACTTTGAATTTGGAGAGCCAACCTAAGCCCCGCGTGTGAATTCTTAGCCACCCATGATAACCTCCAATGACGCCGTTTCGGATGCCCCTAAGCTCCTTGTCTTTCCTCAAAGGACTCCTCCACGCCTTGTGGATTCTTTGTATAACCTTGAGACCTTGCGCGCCTTGATCCCTCACAAAGAAAGGCGAGAGACTTTCTTCGGTTGGCGCTCCCCTCATGGGATACCCTAGCTGTCTTATGGCGAATGCGGGATTATAATTAATACAACCCCTAGTCCCTATCAGTGGAACATTAGGATAGTCCCCACACGAGAAAAGAACTCCTTCCTTGCCTTCCTTCCAACGAGGAAACCAATTGATCGTGCTGCCCCCTATCCCAGCCAAATGTTGGTCCCAAACGACTCTTCCTTTTTCGGCGCACGAGCGATAGCTTTGAAGCGGACACGGGTGTCTCGTGTCTTGTCGGAACAGGTGTGAAATCAACCATACACAGAGAGCGGGTAAACAAAAGACAATCCGTGCACTGTTTTTCTCGCACCTCCGGTCAAAGGTGTCGAACAAATCTGCCAAGATAGCCACCACTGGACTTTCCTTGCTATGGTGATATGCGAGGAAAGCATCAATGGCAGCTAAGTCTACCAAGCCGTCAACGTTTGGAAAGAGGACAACCCCAAAAATCAGCAAAGCTAAAACATCCGTAAACGGGCCCCACTTCTCTTGGCTCGCCATATCCCTTGCCTTGTCTTCCAAGTATTTCCGAGGCAGGCCCACTACGCCGTTCCGAGTTTGCTTCGTGCGATCCAACTCCTTTGCTGAATCACCAACCACAGCCGCGATCTTGCTCAAGGAAGGAAGAAAGCCGGAGAAAAGATACGGTTTCCTCCCCCCAAGAGGGCATCCTAATATTTCCTCAAACTCTTCAATAGTTGAGACCATTTGGAAGTCCCCAAACATGAAACACCTCAACGGCTGGTCATAGTATTGGGCGAGGGATATGACGGCTTCCATAAATACCTTCGCTGCGGCCACATCTAGGATCTTCCCGTACACTTTGCGGAAGGCTTGCCTTTGGAGGGGTCCCATCAATCGTCCCAATTCCTTGAGGCTGGTGACATCTAGACTTTTAACCTTGACTTGATAAAACCTTTTGCCATTTTGATTTGTCCCCATCATTTACCTAAAAAGGGGTGGATCAAGACTCCGACATGAATGATGCAATGCGGATGCATGAACAAGAAAGAAAACCACACAAAGGGGTAATTCACACATACGAGACCGCAGAGATCTAAATTTAATGCTACGTTTTGGGCATGACGGCGCCTCAACGTAGCATTAAAAAGGTTACGTATTACTCCAAAGAAACCAAACATCACTAGCAAAACTATAAACTAGTGCTATTTACCAAAAATGCATGAGAACAAATGGCACGGAGCGTGTTTGCTCTTTGCCCCTATTTGGGAACCTAAGACAATATCTAGGGGTCTCTAATAACTACTCCCCAACAATTCATAACTCACACGGCTGTTTTCTAGAGGTATCATCACTCAAGATAATAATGTTTGTGGCGGTATGGAATACCAGCGACAACACATTATAAAGAGAGAAAGCTCTAGACGAGGTTTCACTATTATCAAGCAAGTCGGAGACCTAGCATGATAATAGATTCACCTCCACTCCTTAAATTCCCATGAACCCGGGTATAGGGCCCCTTTTTTACTCAAACCCGTGGGTGCTTAGAATGCAGTGTAAAGAATGCGAAATAGACAACAATTATTTACATTTTACACAGTTCAATAAAAGCATACCCAAAGTTTCACAATTCCACAATTCCTAAAATAGGCCTAACTCACAAAATTGTCCCCAGTGGAGTCGCCAACTGTCGCAACGTGCCCTTCGCGGGCGAGCGAGGGCGAGGCTCACGGGTGCGCTTTTCAAGGGAGGAAAGATGCGCGGAGTCGCCACCAACGTTTATTTGTGGAAAACGTCGGGAAAACCGAAGGAAACCGGTCAAAAATAAAAATTCTAAGTTCGGGAGTTGTATTTACGCTTAAGGAAGGTATTAGCACCTCTTACGTTTGTCTCGAAGGACAACAACCTATTTTTTAGAATTGTGGAAATTGTGTTATCTTAATTTTTAGTTCTTTTTATTTTTTGAGGTCGACAAAAGCGGGGCTTTTGCTCCTACGTACCCTCCTTTGGAGAGGAAATCAGACCTACGTAGTTCTTTCTTATGCGTGAATCAAGCGATTCTTTTACTTGAAGAGTGATCATTTAAAGGCGTTGGACCTTTAAAAATGATCCATTTTACTTAGTAAGAAACTGAAATGATAAACTTTCAAAACCTTATTTTTGTGGACGAGCTTGACTAGGCGAGTTGATTTTAGCCTTAGTTTCACTTTAGTTATTAGTCAATTCAATTAAGAGTGAGAAAACCCAAAGAGAAAACGTCCGATTTGATTTTTCGCTTTACTTTACTAAAAGGTATTTTTTTATTATTATATTATTATTTTACCTCTTTTTTGATTTCCAACGTGGTTACGGCACGACCGAACGGTCGGAATTCATTTTAACCAAAATTAACGGATGATACAATTCAAACGATCGATGGAAATTTATTTTATTTTTAAATTAAGCGAGAAATGACTTAAATAAATAGCTTAAGCACGTCAAAAGGGGGTATAAAAAGTAGACGAAAACAAGAATAAAAATACATGCAACAAAATGTGGACCACCACGGGTACATAGAATGAATTGAAAAGCTTGGTTTGAGGTACTTACCCGTTGAAGACTGAAGAAAACGAAGAACAAACGATGAATCTTGAAGAACGGTCAAAAATCTTCGCGTAATTACTCACGGAAACGTTGCGGAAGCGCCTCGGCTTGGATTTTCTTCACGGAACTAATTTTCCTCAGCAAATTCGAAAGAGAGAGAAGTGCCTAAGGGGCTGAACCATTTTCTTCTTCACATCTCCCCCTATTTATAGCAAAATAGGGGAGAAGCTTGCCGCCCAGCTCGCCCAGGTGAGCAAGGTTGCTTCCTCCAGAAGCAACAGCCTTCTAGAGGAATCTTCTGGAGGGCCCAAGTGGGCCTGGTTGCTATTTACACCCCCTGTTTACTAAATGCACCCCCCTTCTATTTTTTGTAATTCTTTTTCCGTAACGTTACGAAACTTTACGAATTTCGTAACGATACCTATTTTCCTTCCGCAAGGTTACGAATCCTTACGGATTATGTATTTACTCTTTTTTAGCTTTCGAAGAAGTTACGGAAACTTACGAATTGCGCAAAAACACCTCTTTTCGATTTCCGCCACATTACGGAATTTCATGAATCACGCAAGCCTGCTTCCTTTCGATTTCTGAGACGTCTCGGGACTTCATTTATTGCACGTCATCAAGTAATAATCCCCGGACGAAATTAGGGTATGACACGGTTGCATTGCGGTTTTGTCACATTTGTTAATATTGTGGATAAATGCGGCACATATGGTCCCAATTGCAGTTGCGAACATTTAAAAAACATTGATGTTGCGGTCCAAATCATAGTCGTTGATTGATATTTAAAACCTTGGAACTTGTGTCCTTTCATTTATCTAACCCCTGATCTTTTTCTCTAGTCCTGTAAAAATTCACTAGAGACAAGAATTTGGAACACCCTTTTTTAGGTGGAAGTAAGTCACCACCGTCAAGAAACAACCAGGGGAGCAACCCAGTTGTCTCTAGATCTGCAACACCAAAATTGTCTTCTTCTAGCATGGAAACAAGTAGCAGAAGAAGGCCTTCTTTAGGATCAGCAAACTTTCAAAGGCCATTTAGATTTTCCACAACATAGCAAGCCTCTAAAAGATTGAACAATAGTAGTCAAGAAGATTCTGCCTCAGTGGTGCAATCTGGTCATAAACATGAAGGTGGTGTTGCCACTTGTCATACCCTAATTTCGTCCGGGGACCTTTGCTTGATGACATGCGACCTTTCTTTGGTCCTTGTGAGGTGCTTGGCACCTATCATTAGGCAATTTGTGAAATTCCAGGACATGCCGAAAAACCAAAAAAATATTGATGCACAATCCGTAAGTTTCCGTGACACACCGGAAATCGAATGGAAGCATCGTTGCATAATTAAGTGAGGTTCCGTAACATTCCGTAAGTCAAAAAGGGGATGATTATGTAATCCGCAAGGTTCCGTAACATTACGAAAAGAAAACAAGTATCGTTACGAAATTCGTAAGTTTCCGTAACTTTACGAAAAAAGAATCACCAAAAAAAGTAGAGGGGGTGTACTTAGTAAAAATGGGGGTGCAAATAGCACCCAGGCCCACTTGGGCCCTCCAGAATATTCCTCCAGAAGGCTGTTGCTTCTGGAGGAAGCAACCTGGCTCGCCTGGGCGAGCTGAGCTCGCCTGGGCGAGCTGGGCGGCAACCACCTCCCCTATTTTGCTATAAATAGGGGAGGAAGTGAAGAAGAAAAGGGTTCAACCCCTTTGGCACTTCTCTCTCTTTCGAATTTGCTTGGAAAAATTGTTTCCGTGAAGAAAATCTAAGCCGAGGCGCTTCCGAAACGTTTCCGTAACGTTTTCCGTGAGGAATTTCGCAAAGATTTCAACCGTTCTTCGACGTTCTTCATTCGTTCTTCATCGTTCTTCGATCTTCAACGGGTAAGTACCTCGAACCAAGCTTTTCGATTCATTCTATGTACCCGTAGTGGTCCACATTGTGTTTCGTGCATTTTTATTCTCATTTTGTTTACTTTTTATACCCCCTGTTGACGTGCTTAAGTCATTTCTCGCTTAACTTAAAAATAAAATAAATTTCCACCGAACGTTTGAATTGTATTATCCGTTAACTTCGGTTAAAATAAATTCCGACCGTTCGGTCGTGCCGTAACCACGTTGGAAATCAAAAAGAGGTAAAAAATAATATAATAATAAAAAAAAACATCTTTTAGCAAAATAAAGCGGAAAATCAATCGGACGTTTTCTCTTTGGGATTTCTCATTCTTAATCGAATTGATTAATAACTAAAGTGAAACTAAGGCTAAAATCAACTCGCCTAGTCAAGCTCGTCCATAAAAAATAGGTTTTTGAAGTTTGTCATTTCAATTTCTCACTAAGTAAAATGGATCATTTTTAAGGTCCAACGCCTTAAAATGATCACCACTTAAGTAAAAAAGAATCACTTGATAAGAAAGAACTACGTAGGTCTGATTTTCTCATCCCAAATTGAGGAATACGTAGGAGCAAAGGGAAACACCCTTGTCGACCACAAAAAAGGAAAAATATAAAAAGGGTATAAAGGATATAAGGACATAAAAGGGAACGTAAAAATCAAAGTCATGTTTGCACATTTGATTAAAGGCTGCCGTCCCTTGGGACGGACGTGTGGGGTGCTGATACCTTCCCCGTGCGTAAATACAACTCCCGAACCTTTCACTTAAAAGTTCGTAGATCGCGTCTTTTCCGGTTTTTCCGACGTTTTCCTCAAATAAACGTTGGTGGCGACTCCGCGCGTATTCCTTTCGTGGAACACGCATCCCGCGAGTCACGCGTCGCCCTCCCGCCGAAGGGTAGGTTGCGACAGTTGGCGACTCCACTGGGGACAATTTTTAGAGAGTTAGGCCATTTAATCTTGTGCAAATGCTTTACCATGACTTACTCCTTGGTTGTTTTCCTTCATTATGTACTTGTGTATATAAACTCTTTGTTGCTTTTAGTGCGTTTTAAAATGTATGCATGAGGTAAATATTTATTCATTTGATGCACACAAACACCAACACTATTTGCACACACTGTGAGTGAAAAAGGGCCCTATACCCGGGTTCATCGGAACATAAGGAGTGGAGGTGAATCTGTGATCATGCTAGGTCTCCGACTTGCTTGATTACAGTGAACCCTCATCTAGAGCTTTTCTCTTTGAAAACTTATTGTTGCTAGTAGTCCCTACTGCTGCAATATGTTCTTCGAAGGGGATGATACCTCTAGAAACCATCAAGAGAGATATGACTACCTTGGGGATTATTACTAAAAGCCTAGTTAGCTCTTTCCCTTATAGGTCCCTTAAATAGGGGCACGGAGCAAACACGTTGCGTGCCATTTTTCACACTGCCATGCATAAGTATCATATACCCTTTTGCTTATATTTGTTTGTGAATATTGTCGTACTATGTACATCCCCGTGTTGTGCCTTTCGCATATGCATCATGCGTAGGTTTCGTCTTTGATCCCCTCACTTTAGCAAACCAACGAAGGGTCCGTGTCACCGTTTTAAATACATACGTTGGGGCACTTTGCTACCCCTAGACGTTGTATCTAAGAAGGAGACAGTTTCTCGGGCTCCTGTATTCGTAAATTGCATCTGTGTCATATGCATTTCTTCATGCATTCATCCATTCCACCCATGATAGATGTCGGAGTTTTGATTCGCACTAGATTTTATTTCACTTTAGTAAAACATGGGATCAAGTCAAAAGCCTTCGTTTAAAAAGAGGTTCTATCAAGTCAAAATCAAGAGCTTAGAGGTCACTAGTTTACGAGAGTTGGGGCAATTGATGGGTCAACTTCAACGGCAAGCCTTCCGCAAAGCCTATGGTAAGATTTGGGACCTAGCTAGGGTAGAAGTCTCCACAGAGTCCATTGCCTCCCTTGCCCAGTATTATGATCATCCGTTGAGGTGCTTCACTTTTGGGGACTTCCAACTATCACCCATGGTGGAAGAATTCGAAGAAATCCTAGGATGTCCTCTAGGGGGAAGGAAACCATACCTCTTCTCAGGGTTCTATCCCTCATTAGCTAGAATTTGTAAAATATTCCAAATCTTGGCGAAGGAATTAGACCACCAAAAGCAAGTCAAAAATGGGGTGGTCGGGATACCGAGAAAATGTTTGGAGGCAAAAGCAAGAATCTTGGCAGGTAGAAACGAATGGGCCCCGTTTATAGACGTTATCGCACTGTTGATCTTTGGAGGAGTCCTCTTTTCGAGTGTGGATGGGTTGGTGGACCTGGCAGCGATCGACGCTTTTCTCGCCTATCATAACCACAAGGAAAGCCCGGTTGTCGCTATGCTAGCCGACCTATATGACACGTTCGACCGGGGATGTGAAAAGAGCAGCGCAAGAATTGTTTGTTGTGCACTGGCTCTCTATGTGTGGTTAGTTTCACACCTTTTTCTCCAAGAAGGTAGGCCCGTCTATCCGCTACAAGGTCACCACTCGTGCGTCGAAAAAGGAAAGGCGAATTGGGACCAACTCTTGGCTAGCATGGAGGGGCGTCTGTTAATTGGTTCCCTCGCTAGAAGGAAGGAAGAATCAGGATTGTATCTTCATGCGAAGGATGTCCAAATGTTCCCTGGATGGGAACATGGGGTTGTATTAATTATAATCCCGTCCTCGCCATAAGACAGCTTGGCTACCCCATGAGAGGAGCGCCATTAGACGAAAGCATCATGCCTTTCATTACACGGGGTTTCAGTGACCCCAATGCAAAGGTACTCCAAGGAGTTCGCAAGGCATGGGATGCGGCATGAAGAAAGGACAGAGAGCTTAGGGGAAGCAGTAATGGGATCATCGGTGGCTATCATAAGTGGCTGAGAGTCCGAACACAAGGATTGGATTGGCTCCCAAATCTAAAGACTGTGAGAGACGATGAGGTTAAAGCTTCGGAAGAAAGTGATGAGGTACAAGCCCTAAAGGCAGAGCTTGAAAGAGCCAGGGTAGTCGAAGAGAAGTTCAAGTCCATAGCCATCAAAGTCTGAAAAGAGTATGATGAACTAAGGGATGTCAATATGGCCACCGATGAAGCCTTGGAATGAGAATCCAAGAAGGCCCGAAAGGAAGAACACGACCAAAGCAAAGTTTTGAGGGGCTTTATAGGGCAGCAATAGTGAGCTCAAGCTCCGAAGAGGTGAAAGGAATCATCACGGGTCAAAGGCATGATCTTGAAGGACGAGCTAAAGGTTTGCCTTAGGTCGAAAAGAAATTTGTCCCAACAGTTAAGCGAGACTGAAGGGAATATGTGGGCCATCATCGATAAGTGCAAAGAGAAGCTAAATCTAGCGGCGACTCACGAGCAAAGGCTAGAGGATGAGTACGCCAAGATATCAGCAGAAAGGGAAGCAAGGGAAAGGGTAATTGATTCATTGCACCAAGAGGCAACAATGTGGACGGACCGATTTGCTCTTACTTTGAACAGGAGTCAAGAACTTCCCCCATTGCTAGCCAAGGCCAAAGCAGTGGTGGACACCTACTCCGCCCCCGAGGAGATCCACGGACTTCTCAGCTATTGTCAGCATATGATAGACTTAATGGACCATATGATTAGAAACCGCTAGGAAGTTTGTATTGTCGTTCAGATCTTGACTAGTTATAACTTTTTGAAAAAAATGAGTTTATCCCATGTTTTTACTCCAAAAATCAGTGCGAATCAAGTCACTCCCACATTTTATCTCTAGCATGCATTGTATGTGGGTCTCGTCCTTTGTCACGGGAAGCCGGAAGGTCCATATCACCTTCTTAATTGTACACATGGGGCACTGCGCCCCCAAATGCGCAAGTAAGAAGAGATAATTTTTCGGGCTCTCGTGTCCGTAAAATGCATTCATATCATGCATTGCATAAGCATCTCTTCATGGCAGCATAATGAACATATCGTTCATGCATTTGTCCGTTATCATATTCCAGCCTCACATTTTGCATGAGTTATGGCATCATCATGCATATGCGTTCAACAAACTTTTTGATCTGCAAAATTGCATACCATTTGTTTTCATGTTTGCTCATCCTTGTGTTTTCCTCTACAAAAACAAAAAACGGGAAGCGTGAAACTTCACACTACATTCTTAGTTGCATGTGTTAGGCACCATGAGCCAACCATGTTGGGATCATAAACCCATTTCTAAAAAAAAAAAACACACACACACAACAACAAAACAAAATAATTGAACATGGTACCTAATGCATGGTTAACTAGGAAATGGTGTTTCTTCGGGCATCTCAATTTCATAATTACATTTTCCATGCATAACTTAAAGTATGCCCGAGTCATTCATCCCTATGAGATGTTGTTGAAATATTGGCGATCAGAATTGCCATTCCTTGGATTATAGGGTTAATCCAAGCTCATGCTTTTACAAAAAGGTTCATCAAGTCAAGTGGAAATATGGAAGTAACCGTCTTGCAAAATTGGGGCAAAAGATGAATCGAGTCACATCACTGCTTCGTCTACTGCCAAACATATTTAGGATTGTTGATGTCCTTGTTACTTCCAGTTTCACCTTGACAAAAATGTCATGGACCATGTTGAAAATCTAAATTGATTCAACCCCATATCCTGCGTAAAAATTCGCAATACTTCAACTGTACATCATTCGCATACATCCATGCTTTTCATTGGTTACATTGCTCATTGCATTCTTTCCTTGAAAAATAAAATAAAATAAAATAAAATGAACTTAATCATTGTTATCAAAAAGAAAAGGACACGCTTTACGGCGCCCTTACCGAACTCGTGCTAGAGCTAGAGTAATGGGTGAAGTAGAGGAGATACAAGAGAAGATGAAGGCCGACATGGAGGCCATTAAAGAGAAAATGGCCACAATGATGGAGGCCATGATGAGCGTGAAGAAGATAATGGAAGCCAATGCGGTTGCAATTGCCGCTACCAGCGTTGTTGCTAAGGTGAACCTGATGTCCCCATCCGGCATCAACCAAATGAATCATCCAACCTCAGATATGGTAGGCAAAGATTTGGGAAGTACGGGCGGCCCCCCATGATGTGCAAATTCAAAACGAGCACGCCTTCCCGCCATATGGCTTGCCTCTCAACTATACGCCACCCAATGTGGCGTACACTCCCAATAAGAATGTCAATAACTCCACTCCTATACCCATTGAGAGCCAGCAACCCCAAACTGATCATGCACATGTCTCTTAAACCGTGGAAGAGACACATGAATTTCCCCACCACAATCTAGCCGACTTCGAGCCTTGGCTCGGATATGTCACTGAAGGGCAACCAGTTGGTGGTATACCCCTTGAAAACACTTCGGAAGGCCCTCAGTATCACCCCCAGCTACACCTCTTGCATTCCACAAGTAAAAACCCTCGTGCTATGGCAGAAATGGAAAAGTTAGATCATTTAGAGGAAAGGCTCAGGGCCATTGAAGGAGGTGAAGATTATGCCTTTGCTAACCTAAAAGAGTTGTTCCTAGAACCCAATATCATCACCCCTCCCAAGTTCAAGGTGCTGGACTTTGACAAGTACAAGGGGACTACTTGCCCCAAGAACCATCTAAAGATGTATTGTCAGAAGATGAGGGCATACGCAAAAGATGAGAAATTGCTGAGAAAGTCTTACTAGGACGACTGAGAAAACTGGGGCAAATGAAGAGGGTGAGAAAGAGGGAGAAACCCATGCTGTGACTGCCATTCCTATACGGCCAAGTTTCCCACCAACCCAACAATGTCATTACTCAGCCAATAACAAACCTCCTCCTTACCCACCGCCCAGTTATCCACAAAGGCCATCCCTAAATCAACCACAAAGCCTGTCTACCGCACTTCCAATGACGAAGACCACCTTTAGCACAAACCAAAAAACACCAACAAAAAGGAATTTTGCAGCGAGAAAGCCTGAAGAATTCACCCCAATTCCAGTGTCCTATGCTGACTTGCTCCCATATCTACTTGATAATTCAATGGTAGCCATAACCCTAGCCAAGGTTTATCAACCTCCATTTCTCCGAGAATACGACTCGAACGCAACGTGTGCTTGTCACGGAGAAGCCCCGGGGCGTTCCATTGAGCATTATAGGGCTCTGAAGCGTAAGGTGCAAGGTCTAATTGATGCGGGCTGGCTGAAATTTGAGGAGAATTGCGTGTAAATCCTAACATTGACAAGAGATGCCATACATGGGGCAATTTTGAAGGCTGTTGTTAGGTGTCTCTAATGACTCATAAGGATTTCCAAGTTTATGCCATTATTGTAAACCACAGTTACAATGTTAAATGAAATGGATAAAATGGACATCCTTGCCTCTCTCATCCTCTCACGAACACATCTTTGCTTATTCAACTTCCACCGGAATGTGAGTGTAAGCCATTGGTCTGTTTGCTCAAGCAACCTGCGCTCCTGAGTGTTGACTTCCAAGACCGTTCAATCAGAGATTACTCATCTTGCACGTTGGTGGGGCTGCCGTAAAACAACGAGTAAAGTTCAAAACAAATAAGTTTCAAAATAAAAAAATAAGTTTCAAAATAAAAAAAAAATAAAAAGGCATTTGATTGACTGTGTTTTCAAGTAAAAATATAGACGTTCATGTGACTTCATTTTATCATTCCAGAAAGTTTGTCTTCTTAGAGAAGCGAGTTGTCAAGAATAGGATGTTGGACAAATGGCCTCAGTTACCTTAAGAAAAAGGGGGGTTGAATTAAGATGCAAAGACTATTCCCCAATTGAACTATCACTCTTTCTTTTTGGATTAACAATGCACCCTTAACATGAATTCCTCAAAAGACATTTCAAAATAAACTTCTTTAAAGCAAAAGATAAATAGCAATAAATAAAAGAAGTTTAAAGGAAGAGAGGAATGCAAACTTGATTTATACTGGTTCGGCCACTTCCCGTGCCTACATCTAGTCCTCAAGCAACCCACTTGAGATTTTTCACTCTCTTTGTAAAACTCCTTTTACAAAGCCTGAACCACACAGGGACAACCCTTCCCTTGTGTTCAGGAATCCTTTACAACAAGAGACCCACGGTCTCTTAATCCCTTTTCAGAAATAAGAAGAGAAGAAGAAATCTCTCTTAAAAGAGGTAGATTGTAAAATGAAGATCAATCAAAAATTCCTTATTGAATATGCAAGTGGTTGACCAAGGAATCTTTTTTAGAGGATAAGACATTTCAGTTCAGAAAAACTCTTGATCTTTCGAGAGGATAAAACTGTTTGGGCAATGAAAACTCTCTTTAAAACATTTGAATGGCCGTTCATAAAACATTTGAATAGATATGTCTCTTGGAAATTATTTTCTGAAAATCCCCTCTGGTAATCAATTATAAGACTTATGTAATCGATTACAGGTCTTAAAAAATTGAATTAAAACATTTTCAACTAATGGTAATCGATTACCAGAGAGCAAATCTCAATTTGAAATGATAGAATTCTTTGGTCAAACCTTTTGTTTGTTTCAATTTGGAAACTTCTTCCAAAAGATTCTAGAAATCAACTTGATCATATATCTTGACTTTCTTGGATTCTTGTCTTGAATAAAACTTAGAAGCACTTGATCCTTTAGCATCATCAAGACATCAAAACATCTTGCTTCTACATAGGAGTCATTTGACTTAATCCATCAGCTGAAAAATCCTTCAACTATTTCTCGTCCTTGGAAAATTCTTTTTGCAAGAATCAATTGCGTCTTTCATTCTTCCTCACTACGAGGTTGTGAAAACAAGACAACAACTGGTACCTCTAAGCCCTACACTGGGGCAATGAAAGGCCCCATGCATAAACCTCAAACGAACCTAGGGGCAGATTAGAAGTTCTCACTCAATAGGTTCCCAGCTACAAGGTCATGACGAAAGACAACGATTGGTACCTCAAAGCCTTACACTGGGGCAATGAGGGGCACCGTGCATGAGCCTCAAGTGAACATAGGGGTCGATCAAAAGTTCTCACCCATCGATGTTTTTAACAAAAAAAAGGGGGACAAACCCTAGGATTTCAATGGATTGATTAAACATCAAACGACTCCATTGCCGTCACTCCAAAATGGTCAAGTGACTAAATCAAGAAGAACATACACTCTGAGGGAGTTCCCGGAGAGATTTGCAAAAAGATAGGATGAGGTTGCATGAATTATCACCTTTTTCAAAAGGGCAGTCAATCTGTGTTTTCCAAAAAAAAAAAAAAAAAAAATCAAATCAAAATCAAAATCACAAAATAGGGAAAGAAGGTCATGAATGTTGTACAAACTTTCCATTACATTGCATTGTTTCATATGAAGTCTGCATTTACCGCATTTCAAGACAAAGGTTGCATGCATCTGCATCCCTAAAAATCATGTTAACTGCATAGATTTCCTACATCTGATGTCCAAATCTTTTGAATTTGGGATGACCGGCTCTCTCGATGAGTCGATCTCTTGCTTTCTCATAAGGGTGGACCCATGGGTACTTGTACCTATCACCTTTAGAGGACTACACGTCCTCGCCTTGAGAGGACTACACGTCCTCACCTTTGTAGGGCTACACGCCCTCACCTTTAGAGGACTACACGTCCTCGCCAACAGAGGGCTGCACGCCCTCGCCTTGAGAGGACTACATGTCCTCGCCATCAGAGGACTGCATGTCCTCACCTTCAGAGGGTTACGCGCCCTCGCCATCAGAGGACTACACGTCCTCGCCTTGAGAGGGCTACATGCCCTCACCTTGGGTACTAGTTACCCTCACCGTCAGAGGACTACACGTCCTCGCCTTGAGAGGACTACACGTCCTCACCATCAGAGGGCTGGACGCCCTCACCTCAAGAGGACTACATGTCCTCGCCTTGAGAGGGCTACATGTCCTCACCTTGGGTACTAGTTACCCTCACCATCAGAGGGCTGCACGCCCTCACCTTCTAAGGGCTACATGCCCTCGCCATCAAAGGACTACATGTCCTCGCCTTGAGAGGGCTACACGCCCTCACCTTGGGTACTAGTTACCCTCACCGTCAGAGGACTACATGTCCTCGCCTTGAGAGGACTACACGTCCTCACCATCAGAGGGCTGGACGCCCTCACCTCAAGAGGACTACATGTCCTCGCCTTGAGAGGGCTACACGCCCTCACCTTGGGTACTAGTTACCCTCACCGTCAGAGGACTACACGTCCTCGCCTTGAGAGGACTACACGTCCTCACCATCAGAGGGCTGGACGCCCTCACCTCAAGAGGACTACATGTCCTCGCCTTGAGAGGGCTACATGTCCTCACCTTGGGTACTAGTACCCTTGTCTCCAGAGGACTATACACGTCCTCGCCATCAGAGGGCTGCACGCCCTCACCTCCAGAGGACTACACGTCCTCGCCAACAGAGGGCTGCACGCCCTCACCTTTAGAGGGCTACATGTCCTCATTTTCAGTGTGCTCCACATCCGCACCTTAAGAGAATTTAAGGTCCTCTGTCCTTAAATTCTTAATCGAGACTTGCACTCCCGGTTAAGGGACCAGTAGTTTCCTTTTAACGGTTCCTGGGCCACCTCCTGATATTGGAGGAGGGCCAACTGTGCGAGCACAACCAGAGAGGGAGGCTATCACGCAGCTACTATGCATACCGGGGCAAGATTTCACCCGGGCCGTTGCAAAGAGACGAGTGTGGATCATGCGCACCAACATGACCACTCTTACACAGATATAAATGACGTTGTTACTTAGCAACATTCTGCCCTGTGATCGTAATGCCGATCTCCCCCTGCGGAAGTATCAGTTGGTCTGTGCCGTCCCGACATAGGTAGGTATGCATTATTTCCAACTAATTTCTAATGCCATCTACTATTTGCAGGGATCGCACCCACAAGACACCCAGTGGACCCGAAGAAGTCCAACAGGGCCCTGGGGTTTCCAGCTCTGGTTACGGGCCTCTATCAGTCCTACAGGGTGCCCGTACCCCCCCGGCAAGGTCACGTCATCATAGGTAAGTATGCACATCGCTCAACTGATTTCTGATTTCATCTATTGTTTGCAGGGATCGCGACTGCAAGACACCTAGTGGACCCGAAGAAGTCCAACATGGTCTTGGAGTTGTCAAGCTCTAATTACGGGTCTCTGTCAGTTCTACGGAGTACCTGTCACCCCCAGCAAGGTCATCAGGTCCCCCCTACCAATCGAGCTTTCATCAAGAAGTTCTGCGTCTCCAGGCAGGCGCAGGGCGAAACACCACAGCAGCCTGGGGATGGCCGGCAGCGGGCAACAGACGCACCGCCATCACCTCTAGAGTTCACCTCTGCTCATCCACAAAAAGGTTTGAGTATTGCCTACACCACATGGCCGACCAGCAGGCTACCAAGTCCAAAGCCAAAGGTAAGCAAAATACTAGGTCAGTGACTGACAAGTCATAAGGCGTCCAGCTCAAGACGTTAAAGAAGCGCTACTAGGAGGCAACCTAGTACCTTTTGAATCTATGCTTGTTATTTGATCACTTTTTATAGTAGGACGCACCTAGTTGCTCATGATCCTGGGAATTTAAATAAAACAAGTGCAAGCTCGGAAGGTAGTCATACCTCACAAAATATATATATGTATGTTTAGGTAGAAAGATACCTTAGATATGCATGTATGTAACAAAAAATACTTCACAAAATATATATATATATATATATATATATATATATATATATATATATATATATATATATATATATATATATATATGTATGTTTAGGTAGAAAGATACCTTAGATATGCATGTATGTAAACAAAAACACACTTCACAAAATATATATATGTATGTTTAGGTAGCAAGATACCTTAGATATGCATGTACGTAGCAAAAAGATACCTCACAAAATATATATATGTATGTTTAGGTAGCAAGATACCTTGGATATGCATGTATATAGCAAAAATACCTCACAAAAATATACACATGTTTAGGTAGCAAAATACCTCATGAAAAAAAAAAAGGAAAAAAAAAAACAAAAACAAACAAGAAAAAGAAATAACAAATAAAAAAAGGAAAAAGAGAGAAAAAAGAAAAATAAGTTGTCAAGCTGAAAAACCAACATGCTTTTGAAAAGAGATGACTTCCAACTTTTCTTTGAAAAAATTCACTGATCATAACTAGTTTTTAAAAATGTGTATACACCTGAAGGGTGAATGCTGTGAAAATTTCCCCGGACGCCCAAAATGGACTCGGATGAATGCACAAATGGATAAAAGAGCATATTTTGGAAACATTGGGTTGATTTAAAATAGAGGAAAATGAATCCTGAGCCCTAGCATCACATGACCATAAAAATTTGACACTTGAGTGTTCGCATAGGTGCATGCATGACCAGTTTTGCATAAAATTTCCAAATCATCATTTTTGCATTTGTGTCATGGAAATAATGTGGGGCATCCCTTTTATCCTTGAACCAAACCAAGCCCTGACATGTATCATGTCTAGCCATTCTACAAGCTTTGAGCCAAAATCCTGACTCACCATAAACCTTGACCCAGGGTGAGAATGTCAATCCTTACCTCGGAAGCGAAAAGAATAGAAGGGAAATTTCCAATCAAAGAGAAAGCAAAAAAAGAAAAGAAGGAAATTTCCCAATCAAAAGAGTGGGAGAAAGAAAAAAGAAAAGAAAGAAAATTCCCAACCAAAGAATGGGAGAAAGTAAAAAAGAAGAAAGCTCCTGGTCAAAGAAACCAGAAGAAATGTGCAGAGAGGTCTTTGGACCAGACAATATCTGAACAATACATAATTGTCACCAAATGAACAAAAGAAAGAAAAGGAAACCATGACCTAAAAGTGGTCTTCTCCCTTTAATTGCCAATCAGAATCAGTGCGCTAGCGACTTTTTCGCCCCGCACTAAACAAAAACAGAAAAGGAAAAAGCCAACAAAAAATCAAAAGCCAAAAAAGACACAAAAGCCGAAAAACCCACCAAAAGAACCCATTCCCAAGGGAAGTCCTATTGATTCATGATCACGCATGTAATTTTTGATTTGATAGGAAATAATTTGCAAAGTCAAGTCATGACATATCTATGGTTCGGAATTAGGATGAAACACTTACCTGTGCGAGATTGATACACTTTGAGTGGATTTCTTCTATTTTTGTCGAACCTAGTGTTTCCTCTAAATGGTCATTTAGAAACGAAATGCTAACATCCAAAATCTCATTTATGGTTATGGGAGATTTCATCAGCAGACTCTCCTTCCCCGGTAGACGCATTGTTTTTCACTCAAAAAAGCGTATGCTGCTCTAAATCAGTTGGAATATTTGTCTCTTTGCTAAAGCATGTTTGCATTTTAGTGGAGAAAACAACGAGACTTTTTCAAGTCTCACAAGTTATCCAGAACTACGTAGGTCTGAGTTCCTCATTGGAGGATACGTAGGAGCAAGAGCCTCGCTTTTGTCGACCACACCGCCTTTTGTTGCCATGACCCAAGAGCTGGTAGCCCGCGGAGACACCTTACGATTATCTGCACCCCGTCATTCAGTGACCCCAAGTGTGATTGACGAGCAGAGGCCAATGTGGTCATCTGCGCCCTTTCCGGAGATGTCAGCATTTTCCGATGGAGACCTTTCAAGTCTCACAAGTTATCTAGAACTACGTAGGTCTGAGTTCCTCATTGGAGGATACGTAGGAGCAAGAGCCTTGCTTTTGTCGGCCGCCCCATAATCTTTGTCATACTGACCCTCAGGTCATGTGACATGCACCCTTGTGTCATCCAGAGGCGGCGGGCCCGATGATACGCGGAGATACCTTACGGTTATCCGCACCCTTTTGTCATCCAGAGGCGGCGGGCCCGATGACAAGCAGAGACAAAATTTGGTCATTCTGCACCCTTGTATCATCCAGAGGCGGCGGGCCCGATGATACGCGGAGATACCTTACGGTTATCCGCACCCTTTTGTCATCCAGAGGCGGCGGGCCCGATGATAAGCAGAGACAAAATTTGGTCATTCTGCACCCTTGTATCATCCAGAGGCGGCGGGCCCGATGATACGCGGAGATACCTTACGGTTATCCGCACCCTTTTGTCATCCAGAGGTGGCGGGCCCGATGACAAGCAGAGACAAAATTTGGTCATTCTGCACCCTTGTATCATCCAGAGGCGGCGGGCCCGATGATACGCGGAGATACCTTACGGTTATCCGCACCCTTGTGTCATCCAGAGGCGGCGGGCCCGATGATACGCGGAAATACCCGAGTGGTTATCCGTATAAACATTCTTTTGCTATCTGTAAGACAGAACGCTTGATAGCATGCAGAGGCTGACATAGTCTTCTGCACCTTTTGTTCCTCCGGGAACGACAAGTCATGGTCACCCGCGACTCTCGTCAACCGAGAGGAGCGAAATTAGTGTCATACACTAATTTTCGTCCGGGGACCTTTGCTTGATGACATGCGACCTTTCTTTGGTCCTTGTGAGGTGCTTGGCACCCATCATTAGGCGATTTGTGAAATTCCGGGAACGACAAGTCATGGTCACCCGCGACTCTCGTCAACCGAGAGGAGCGAAATTAGTGTCATACACTAATTTTCGTCCGGGGACCTTTGCTTGATGACATGCGACCTTTCTTTGGTCCTTGTGAGGTGCTTGGCACCCATCATTAGGCAATTTGTGAAAATCCGGGAACGATAAGTCATGGTCACCCGCGACTCTCGTCAACCGAGAGGAGCGAAATTAGTATCATACACTAATTTTCGTCCGGGGACCTTTGCTTGATGATATGCGACCTTTCTTTGGTCCTTGTGAGGTGCTTGGCACCCATCATTAGGCGATTTGTGAAATTCCGGGAACGACAAGTCATGGTCACCCGCGACTCTCGTCAATCGAGAGGAGCGAAATTAGTGTCATACACTAATTTTCGTCCGGGGACCTTTGCTTGATGACATGCGACCTTTCTTTGGTCTTGTGAGGTGCTTGGCACCATCATTAGGCAATTTGTGAAAATCCGGGAACAACAAGTCATTTGCATGTAGAGATTTTATGGTCACCCGCAACTCTCGTCAAATCGAGAGGAACGAAATTAGTGTCTTATCTTTACTTTCCTTTTATCTCCAATAAAAGACAAGTAAAGAGGGGCAACTGTCATACCCTAATTTCGTCCGGGGACCTTTGCTTGATGACATGCAACCTTTCTTTGGTCCTTGTGAGGTGCTTGGCACCTATCATTAGGCAATTTGTGAAATTCCAGGACATGCCGAAAAACCAAAAAAATATTGATGCACAATCCGTAAGTTTCCGTGACACACCGGAAATTGAATGGAAGCATCGTTGCATAATTAAGTGAGGTTCCGTAACATTTCGTAAGTCAAAAAGGGGATGATTATGTAATCCGCAAGGTTCCGTAACATTACGGAAAGAAAACAAGTATCGCTACGAAATTCGTAAGTTTCCGTAACTTTACGAAAAAAGAATCACCAAAAAAAGCAGAGGGGAGTGTACTTAGTAAAAATGGGGGTGCAAATAGCACCCAGGCCCACTTGGGCCCTCCAGAATATTCCTCCAGAAGGCTGTTGCTTCTGGAGGAAGCAACCTGGCTCGCCTGGGCGAGCTGGGCGGCAACCACCTCCCCTGTTTTGCTATAAATAGGGGAGGAAGTGAAGAAGAAAAGGGTTCAGCCCCTTTGGCACTTCTCTCTCTTTCGAATTTGCTTGGAAAAATTGTTTCCGTGAAGAAAATCTAAGCCGAGGCGCTTCCGAAACGTTTCCGTAACGTTTTCCGTGAGGAATTTCGCAAAGATTTCAACCGTTCTTCGACGTTCTTCATTCGTTCTTCATCGTTCTTCGATCTTCAACGGGTAAGTACCTCGAACCAAGCTTTTCGATTCATTCTATGTACCCGTAGTGGTCCACATTGTGTTTCGTGCATTTTTATTCTCGTTTTGTTTACTTTTTATACCCCCTGTTGACGTGCTTAAGCCATTTTACTTAAGTCATTTCTCGCTTAACTTAAAAATAAAATAAATTTCCACCGAACGTTTGAATTGTATTATCTGTTAACTTCGGTTAAAATAAATTCCGACCGTTCGGTCGTGCCGTAACCACGTTGGAAATCAAAAAGAGGTAAAAAATAATATAATAATAAAAAAAAACATCTTTTAGCAAAATAAAGCGGAAAATCAATCGGACGTTTTCTCTTTGGGTTTTCTCATTCTTAATCGAATTGATTAATAACTAAAGTGAAACTAAGGCTAAAATCAACTCGCCTAGTCAAGCTCGTCCATAAAAAATAGGTTTTTGAAGTTTGTCATTTCAATTTCTCACTAAGTAAAATGGATCATTTTTAAGGTCCAACGCCTTAAAATGATCACCACTTAAGTAAAAAAGAATCACTTGATAAGAAAGAACTACGTAGGTCTGATTTTCTCATCCCAAATTGAGGAATACGTAGGAGCAAAGGGAAACACCCTTGTCGACCACAAAAAAGGAAAAATATAAAAAGGGTATAAAGGATATAAGGACATAAAAGGGAACGTAAAAATCAAAGTCATGTTTGCACATTCGATTAAAGGCTGTCGTCCCTTGGGACGGACGTGTGGGGTGCTGATACCTTCCCCGTGCGTAAATACAAATCCCGAACCTTTCACTTAAAAGTTCGTAGATCGCGTCTTTTCCGGTTTTTCCGACGTTTTCCTCAAATAAACGTTGGTGGCGACTCCGCGCGTATTCCTTTCGTGGAACACGCATCCCGCGAGTCACGCGTCGCCCTCCCGCCGAAGGGTAGGTTGCGACACCACTGCTCCTGCTACTTCATCATCTATTGTTGCCAATGGAAACAACAAGGTCACTATTGAGGTAATTTAGTGGCCAAGGATATACATTTCTCTCTCAAGAAAGGAGAAAGAGGATGACTTTCTTGCTATGAAAGGGACAAAAATCCTTCAAAGACCAAAGAATGTTGACAGAATTCTACAAGTATAACTATAACTAGAAACATGGTTATCAAGCTCTCGAGTTAACTCGCTAACTCTTACGAGCTTATTTATCCTTTGTGAGTTGATTCATGTGCAAACTCTCTTTTTAGTAGAATTTGGGTAGACTCAGTAGACTCTATGCAAACTTGGTAGACTTTCAAGTTTATCATAGAGTCAACAAGTGTTAAAAAATTAGACCAAAATGCAAGTCATTTTGGGTTGCTTTATGTTAAGGTTCAACATATCTCCATTTGGAGTGCTGTTCCTGAATCGAAGAACCCTCACCTTTAACAACATCAAACCCCAGTTCTCCAACATCACACCTTCAATGGAATGCTCTACCACTACTACCACCTTCACATATTATTATCTAGTAGTGATGTATTACTAGACTTAGTTATTTAAGTATTGTGAAATTTATGATTTATTATTTTTCTTTATTATGTTGTTAAAATGTTAAATTGGTATGCTATTTATAGGTATTTTGTTATTATTTATATATGAATTAGACTCTTATGAATCTAAGAGTCAAATCTATGGAATTTCCATGAGTCTACGTAGACTTTTGAGTTTGATAACCTTGACTAGAAACACTTCCAATTTACACACAATGAAATAAAATATATAATTTTTTTTTGCCTCAAGCTTTCAATTCTATATGCTTGCTAATTTGTAAACCAGAACAAATGACAAATTGGTTTCTTATTAGTTATAATATTATTATTGTTATTTCTTAATAGTGTTGTTTCCCTAGGATGTGGCTATCAGAATTGACAAAGAGCATGCAGGTTACAGGTAGGAAAGGTGTTGGATCAAGTGGCCTCAGAATAATTAAGAAGGGGGGGGTTGAATTAATTATTTCTAAACCTTTACTAATTAAAAATTACTCTTCTAAGGCTTTTACTAAATTGTTAAAAGAATGAGGAGTAGAAGAGAAACTTAACAGAAAGTAAAAGCGAAAATTAAATGCACAGCGGAAAGTAAAAGAGTAGGGAAGAAGGAAACAAACACACAAGAGTTTTTATACTGGTTCGACAACAACCCGTGCCTACATCCAGTCCCCAAGCGACCTGCGGTCCTGGAGATTTCTTTCAACCTTGTAAAAATCCTTTTACAAGCAAAGATCCACAAGGGATGTACCCTCCCTTGTTCTCTTTGAACCTAGTGGATGTACCCTGCACTAGAACTGATCCACAAGAGATGTACCCTCTCTTGTTCTCAGTCAAACCCAAGTAGATGTACCCTCTACTTGTACCACAAAGGATGTACCCTCCAATGTGTTAAGACAAAGATCTCAGGCAATTAAACCTTTGATACTTTGTGAATGGGGATACAAAAGAATTCTCAGGCGGTTAGTCCTTTGAATACTTTTGTATAAGGGAAAGGGAAGAATCAAAAGAATTCTCAGACTGTGTCTTATTGAATTCTTTGACAAGGGAGAAGGGAGACACAAAAGAATTTAGGTGGTTAGTCCTTTGTTCTTTTGGAAAAGGGAGAAGAGAGACACAAAAAGAATTCAGGCGGTTAGTCCTTGGTGAATTCTTTTTGGCAAAGGGAGAAGAGAAGAAAAGAATGAATAGCACAAGTTTTCAAGGTTTAGAAAACCAGAAAACTTTGGAAAGCTTTTGGTACAAAGAAGAAGAAGAAGTTCAAAAGCTTGTAAAGGATTATATGAATAATTGTTCAAGATACTTGAAATGCAAAACAAATCCTTGCTTTTATAGACTCTTCATGTCTGGTTAAGACAACCATTAGAAGAGTTATGACTTTTAGAAAAACTTAAAAACCAATTTGAAAAAGTCAAAAACTATTTGAAGAGTTACATCTTTTGATTTTATTCAGAAACAATCACTGGTAATCGATTACCAAATTAGTGTAATCGATTACACAAAGCTTTTATCTGAAAGGGTGTGACTCTTCACTTTTGAATTTGAATTTCAATGTTCAAAGGTACTGGTAATCGATTACCAAAACATTGTAATCGATTACAACTTTTTGAAATTAATTGGAACGTTGTAAATTCAATTTGAAAACTTTTTCAAAACAATTTTGCTATTGGTAATCGATTACAACAATCTGGTAATCAATTTACGTGAGAGTAAAAACTCTTTGGTAAACATGTTTTGAGAAAAATCATGTGCTACTCAATGTTTGAGAAAACTTTTCATACTTATCTTGACTAAGCCTTCTCTTGATTCTTGAATCTTGAGTCTTGAATCTTGATCTTAATTCTTGAGATCTTGAACCTTGAATCTTGATTCTTGACTCTTAACTTTCCTCTTGAGTCTTGAATTGTTCTTGATTCACTTGAGTTGTTCTTTGATTGATCTTTAAGCTTTTTGTCATCACCTTTGTCATCATCTTTTGTTATCATCAAAACACCTTTGAATCACCTTTGATTCACCGTGAAGCTTTGCTTCTACAAAAGGGTGTAATTATTTTGAGTGGCACAATCCAGTTGCCAACATTCGTCAGAAGAAGATCATTGTAGCATTGATGAAGAAGGTTGATGAATTGAAGTTGAGGAAAAGGGATTTGCAAACCAAGATAAGTGACATGAAGATGAAGGGAAAATTTTTAGGGATTGTATTGGTTGTTTCTTGGATCTGTGTTTGTTTGTTAGTGTCTTTATTATGTAGTAAAGGAATGTAATTTGATAATGCAGCATGGGAATGTAATTTGACAATGTAGCAGGGGAATGTTATTGGTTGTTGGTGCTTTTTTTGCTGGGTCTCTGCAAAATGGTAGTAATTTGGCACCATTATGTTGTTATTATGTAATTATTTAGGAAGAAAGTAATGGTGATAATTTGGTTTTTTGTAATCTGCAGATTGTAATTGTTGAATTGTTGAATGCCTATGTTAATGAAAGAAGATTTTATGGGTGTTGAAATTTGGTATTAATTTTGTATTCAGCTTTGAAATATGTTTTGACTGAAATATGACTAAGTTTGTGTAGCCACTATGTTTTGAGAATTTAAGCTTGTGTCAAGCTTTTCATGTTGATCATATATTCCTCAATCTACAATGATCCCTTGTGAATGTTATGAAATTAAGTCTTCTGACTTGAGTTTCAGTCATGGTGTTAAACAGAGACCAAAGTTGTTGATCATTGTTTATCATTCTTCCTAAGCAATGATGGTTCTTAACATAAGCTTGTAGAGTGTAGACTCATTCCTTACATAGGAAACATGAACAAAACCAAGTACAGTGATGGTTATTTTTGGAGTTTCAATTCTACTAATGCTACATTGCTCTTGTTACAAAACTGTTAGATTTCTAGTATACCAAGAGAGTTCCCACCATATTGCAAAAAACAAGCCAGCTATAAACTCACCATATTGCAAAAAAACAAGGCAGCTATAACATTGTAATAAACTTCAGAGACACAAAAGCACCATTGAAAATCAAAGACACAAAAGCAATAAGAAGATGACTGCAATAAACAAGCCAGCTATAACATTGTTTGATATTTGTTCAGACTTTAATTACAGCAAATGGTAAAAACTTAATGAGTGCATTACAAGGCCTTCAAATTTAACATAGACACAAAAGCAAGTTCCAAAATAAAAATAGCCTAAACAAAATGAAAACAAGCCAGCTATAACATTGATGTGCCCAACTACTCCTAGGCTGCTCCCTTAGCTGATTCGTGATTGTTGTGTTTCATTGGTGTTGTCACCTCCTTGATGCCCTGCAGATGTGGTCTGACTTGTGCTTGGACCATTCTTTTGTTTCTTTGTTACAATAGGGGTGCGACATGGTGCTTGTCTCTTCAAGTTCTATCAATATTTAAAATAAATATTATAAGAATGGTGAACGTAAGAAACTGTGATAAATGGAATGTAAAAAACTTATTCAAGCCAAATTACCTTATTTCCCCCTTTTGGAATGCTCCTATCTATAGATGTCTTTCCTTTACATGTCCTTTTGTTGTGGCCAATTTTGCGACATTTTTTACAAACTATTGATTTTCACTGTCTTGCCAGGTTGGACCTCTTGGTAGACTCATCATTTCTCTTGTTCCTTTCTTTCTTTGGTCTTTCGGGAGCTCTCCTCATCACTGGTGGAAGCATAACTAGTGTTTGTAGAGAAGGCCATAAGTTGGGTTCGTTACATGGGTAGACAATAAATGAATACGTGGTCAACACAATAGATTTCCTGCCAAATGCAACAAGTAAACATATTCAATTCAAAAAATCATTGTAAAACAATAATAAGATCACTGCATGGAATCACAGAAAACAACACCTGTAATAAGAATTGACACTATGTTCTAGTTGATCGAGGTCGTACCCGAATCAAATAATTATTAAAATGTAGTAACTAGGAAGTGATCCTAGGTCGTTTCCCAACGAGCAATGATACACCAAATGTTCATAACAGATAGTAGGAAATGGTAACAAATTGGGGGGGGGGGGGGGGTTGTTTGCTTTTGTAAATTAAACAACGAGTAAAATTGAATTAGAATTTATCAGAATTAAAATACATTGCTTCCCCTTGATTCACAAGCAAGTCTCTTATCCTAGGTTGCGATAATTTATCCTTTATCAGTTCAACCACTTAATCCAACCCTAAATTAAATTACTAAGCGAAATTTAACATAAAGCATTCATTATGTGATTAAGCATCACACACACCAATTACTCATAAACGATCATTACGCATGAACGTAAATTAAGTGCAGAGACAATTAATCAAGCACTAAGCATGCATGAATTAATAGCAACAAATTCAGAGTAATTAGTGAAGAGGAAAAATTGAACAGAATTTAACAGTAATAATAGAATCTCAAAGAGAACTGTGCTTGATCTTCAAGAGAAAACAACGCTGCGGACTTAGCCTTCCATTAATCAAATAGAGAACCAAATTTTATTGATAAAACTAAAAGTCTGAACTGGAATTGTAAAAAACGAAAAAAAAGAGAAAGAGAAGAGAGACTAAAACTAAAAACAAAAAATAGAAGAGAGAGATGAGAGAGAGAGGAGAGAAAACTAAACTAGAACCTTGGTTCTGTTATATAGTTTTTTTCAGGCCCAAAGCTTACAAATCTGTTTTAAATCGAAGCCCATAAGTAAAATCAAATCAAATCTAGATAAGATAAGATAAGATAATATCTAGATGAAATAATATCTAGATGAGATCAAATCTAAATAATATATAGATAAGATAAGATCTAATTTTGCGTAATAAATTAGACTTCCCTCTTCAAGTCCAAGCCCAATGCTGGATTCAAGCCCAATGCTTCATTAATTCCTGAAATTAGATTAAAAACATCAAATTAGCTGAATGGGCCCAAATAATAAAACTGCCTAATAAATTTGACAATTAAGACTAATCAGTATTTAAAATGGTGCAAAAAGGGTTAAGAAATAGGAGAAAATAATGGCACGTCACTGGTTCAACACCATTGATCCACATGCATGCTATTGAATGAGTGCATGGAATTCCAGTTAACTCCCACTTTTTACAAGAACATTTCTATTGTTTAAGATTGACAACAAATTTTTCCATGCCTTTTGACACCTCAAACAAAGACAAATCAGCATCACCACACTAATGTGTCCGCCATGCTTCACATGTTTTTTTTATTTTTTCAATGATTTGCTGAATTTTTGGATAGATTGAACCCTTATACCTCATGAGGATAGTCCTTAACTTCACAATTCTGGAGCTTATGTAAAACCGGATTCCCTCCAGTAGAGTAATAATTGGCTTATCTCTGTACTCCATTATTACATTGTTGAATGCCTCACACATGTTATTCACTTGCAAATCACATTTTGTGTTTACTTTAAAAGCAGATCTTGTCCAAGCAGCAGGGTTTAACCTTTCCAGATCCTTCCAAGCTTCTACATCATAACTTTTAATCTGCACCATGGCCTTTTCCCAATCAGGGGTAGTTGTTGCTCAAGCTGCCATCCACATCAACTCTTTCATGTGTGCTCTCGGATACTTCTTCTTCCAATTACCATACAAATGTTTCACACACAGACGATGTTCTACATTCCTTGATTAACTCAACCAACCCCTGAAAAAAATAGTGCACAAATTAAATGAAAGCCCCAATTCGAAACCACTTCCAATAAATTAAATATTTACCTTTTGTTGGTCAGAAATGAAAGCCCAACATCCTTCCTAAATACCATCTAAGTCAGCTATCAAGAGATCAACAAACCACTTCCAAGATGAATAATTTTCAGATTCCACTACAGCATAAGCAATAGGAAACATTTGATTATTTCCATCTTTACCTACTGCAGTCAACAATTGCCCACCAAATTCTCCTTTCAGAAAGCAGCCATCCAATCCTATCAAAGGCATGCAAGTTGTTACAAATGCACTCTTACAAGCCTCTAGGCATACATACATACGTTCAAACACAGGACCATGAGGAGTTAAGTCACATTTGATCTTGGCAGTGCTATTCTTGTTTTTTTCTGTTAGCTCTACAACATAACTTCTTAAATGTTTATACTGATCTCTAGTTGCACCTTCAATTTTTTCCATTGCCTTAACCTTTGCTCTGTATGCCTGATCCATACTCAATCTGAATCCCCATTTTTCTACAGCATAAGCAACTAAGGCTTTTAGCTTCATGTTGGGACTATGCATTAATAATGTCATCAACCTTTTTGAAACCCACTCAGGTGTAGCCTGGCTATTTGTGGCAGTTCTGAAGCAACAAGCTCATCTTTGAATGTGACTACCTACCAATAAGTGGCTTGAATGGACTTGCTCACCCGTAAGTAGAAGGGACAATCCTTTTGTTTACAGATTACAATGACTCTCTTCTTGTCATTTTTTTTAATCTTCAAATTCTTCTTAGAAATTACAACAAAGGTCTTGATAGCCTCTACAATTTGTTTCTTACTACTGAATTCCCAACCTCAAACTTGACATCTTCATTATTTTCAGGCACCTTAAAACGAGGAAATCTAACTTTTGGGGGACCTTCATCTTCACTTCCAGGTGGAGTATCCAACTCATCAGAATATCCAGCTTCATCAGCAAAATCAGAATTTCTTATCAAATGTATGGTCAGTACTTTGACTAAATGTCTTAGACTCCAACAATGTTGTCCAATCCGAGCTTTCTTCAAAGTCACTATGTGAAACTTCACTACAGTCGCTGCTATCATCATCATCTTCCTCAACCCCAACATAATCATCATCAGTTTCTTTAGACCCCACATCATCATCATCTTCCTCAGCCCCAACATAATCATCATTAGTTTCTTTAGACCCCACATCATCATCATCATCATCATCCACACGCTCAACATTAACCTCCACTC
>NC_038244.2:29227623-29365176 GCF_000004515.6 Glycine max
CGTCACTACTGTCTGTCGGCTACCAGCGTATCTGGTTGCAACCTCAGCCTCATCTTCACCCTCCACAACTGGTTCAGCCTCCACTCCAATTACAACAACCTCATCTCCCTTAAAATCATTCAACTTTTTATCAGATTTGTCAATCACTCCATCTTCCACATATACTTCAACCACATCAAACCCAACATCTTCAGCCAATTGCAAAATATCAGAGTCATAATTTAGTGGCTTCAACCCTCTGCAAAGTGCTTTCCGAGGGTGCTTGTACCATAAGAACTTGAATGCTTTGTACCCAATAGACTTAATCACCTTCGTCAAGTCAATATATGACATAGTATCCACATCCCAACCCCATTCTTCTTCAATGATGTCTCCATTGACATACATAGTAAATGGCTTATAAATAAATCCCTCCATGGTGAATCTTTAACCTGACTATTTGTTCTTCGGTTGGCTTGCAAAAAACACGAACGACAACAAAGCCCAAAAAATTAATAAAAACAACACCCACCAAAAAAGGTTTTCAAAATAAAACAAAAACAAAAGCCAAAATCAGGACCACCACCACAAAAAAAACCAGCATTCATGTTTCCAACTCAACACATAAGGGTCCACCACAAAAAAAAAAAAAATATCATCACAAACCCCATCAAAGTCAATATCGGGACCACACCACCAACGAACACATAACGGAACACCACAACAAAATAAAACCACTAAAGCCTCGTGGACCCCAAAACCTCAACACAAATAGACAAAACTATTCGCACACGACCACCACCAACAAACCCCACACAAATACACAAAACTATCCATACACGACCACCACACAAATTAACAAAACCACTCTGTTGAAGGGCATGCACAAATTTAATTCAGCGACTCTGTGGACAACATCAACAAACAAACCCCACAAATAAAATAACTTACTTGAAAACAAAAGCCACGTCCATGTTCCTATGACATTCAACAATGACTCTTCACGCACAAACACGAATGGCGACACCTTCACCCATGATGACACCTTCACGCAGAGTCTCGGTCTTTACGAGTTTGCGGTTTGCGGGTTTAAGGCTCCAAAAATCAACCTTTAGGGTTGGGGTAAAAAACACTAAGGGTTAAAAATCGCAAACTATTTCACATGCCTATCGGACATTGACACGTGGCAATCAACGTCACTGCCTAATGGTCAACATCCAATTGTGGCATTTGGGACAAACATTGCACGATTTTACAAAATAGGAGGACCTAATTTGTGAATTAAATTATCAGGGGACCAAAAATGCAATTTTTCCTATTATTTTAGTAAGCCTAAAACATAAAGTAGACTAATAATAATAATGTATTTTTTATGCCAGCTAATTGTTATACATACATAATACAAAGTTCTCGTTGCATGAATTTAATTTTATCTATTACATTTTATAAAATGAGAAGTAATTTCTTATCTTTGAATAAATGTCCTACAATCATTGGAATCCTTAGATTTTATAAAGTATCATTTTATTTTATTTTTACAGAAAGTACCCTTTGTTTATTTCAGCACTTAATTATGGTTGGTAATGATTTTTGTTGATGTTTGCCATGGTTGGTAATAATTAAGAAATATGTTTTGAATTTTTATTTTATATTTAAGAAAATTGTAATAAAAAATCATTTTAAATTGGTGTTTAATTTAATAATTTTGGACTATATCTAATATTGAGGAACATATACAATTTCAATGTAACAAAAGAAGATTATAAGACTAGTTAAATAAGAAAGTTTAAACAAAATAAATTGTGAGACAAAAAATGAACTAGGACAAGACTAAGCCATTCGAATAATAAAACACTATTAACATCTAATAGGTGAGGAAGTCAAATAAATTCAAGAATTCGTTGTACTATATTTATGTTAGACAAGTGGCCTAAGATATCTTAAGAAGGGGGGGTTGAATTAAGATATCACAAACTTTTCCTAATTAAAAATTCTATTTTGATTTTAACCCAAATCCCATGATTCCTTTCAAAATGAACTCCAATGCAAATTAATCTTACTGAATAGAAGCAATAAGCAATAATCAATAAAAGAGTTTAAGGGAAGAAATATTGCAAACTCAGATTTATACTGGTTTGGCCACATCCTTGTGCCTACGTCCAGTCCCCAAGCAACCCACTTGAGAGTTCCACTATCTTGCAAAAGCCCTTTACAAGTTCTGAACCACACAAGGACAACCATTCCTTTGTGTTCAGATTGCTTTACAATAAGAGACCCTCAGTCTCTTAATCCCTTTTTAGAAATAAGATAAAGAGAAGAAGAAATCTCTCTTGAGAGAGATAGATTGAACAATTGAGCACTCAAAAAATTCCTTATTGAATTGCAAGTGTATTGGCCAAGGAATTTTTAAGAGGGTAAGATGATTTTGCTTTTTGAGAGGATAAGACCTTTTTGTTATGAAAAACTCTGAGAAAATTCGTGTTCCAAGTCACATATAAATAGACCTGTGTAATCGATTACATGCTTTAAAATTTGAATCAAAATGTTCAATAACTGCTGGTAATCAATTACCATCAATGTGTAATCGATTACACAGTGTAAAATTTGAATTCAAATTTTTAATGGCTGTTATAAATCATTTTGGCCACTGGTAATTGATTACATCCTCTGGTAATCGATTACCAGAGAGTAAATCTTTTGAAAAAGACATTTTAGCTTAAATTTCTTGGCCAAACCTCTTGTTGTTTCAATTTGGAATTCCCTCCCTAAATCACTAGAGATCTTCTTGATGATGTATCTTGAATCTCTTGGATTTTTGTCTTGATCTTAACTTGAGAAGCGCATGTTCATATGGCATCAAAACATCATGATCATATGGCATCACCAAAACATCAAAGTCAAAGTCTTTGCTTCTACAATCTCCCCCTTTTTGATGATGACAATTAATTTAATTCCTGAAATCAAGATACAAGAAAAGTATATGCAAGATATAATGTTACGTTCACTCATTTCATACCCCCCCTATGTTTTGGAATTAATGATCACTTGATCACTTGATTTCTAAGCTTCTAAACCAACCCGTTTCTCTCCCCCTTTGGCAACATCAAAAAGCCAGAGTACGTGGTAATCAACACAAGATGGAAGAATAAAAATCAAATATAACTCAAGTTCACATAATCATTCATAAGTCAAAACCAAATATAATCCAATCATAAAATACTAAGTGCCAAATACCGAAAGATAACGAAAGTTCAAAAAATGATGACTTAAAAAGCATAGCCAAATACACGGCTTACAATAAAAGATAATAATAATCTAAAACTATGAAGGTGGTGGAAGGTCGAAGCACCGACGAAGATAACCTGCATCCTCTTCAAGCTGGGTGATGCGGGTATCCATACCATCAAAGCGACCATCCAAGGAATCGAATCGTTCACCAACATAGGTGCGGAGGCCCCATAATTCTGAAAGAACTTCATTCATAAGGGCTAGGGAATCATCTCGTTGAGGAGGAGGAGAAGGAGTACGCTCGTCTTATGGAGGTAGCGCGTCCTTCTTCAGCCATTGTCCATCACGATCCTTACGATAACCAAATGAAGTTACTGCACCAGCACCTATAGCAAAGGATCTCTTGACTTGAACAAAAGGTTCATCATCAAGAGGAATTCGAAAATGATAGAGAAAAAGGGTGACCAATTGAGGATACGAAAGAGGTGCATTGGCCCATAATGCCTTATGCATTCAGTACCTAACCAAGTGAGCCCAGTCGATCTAATGACCAGTAAGGAAAGCCCACATCAAAATCAAGTCCTCCTCAGAGGCTTGAGCCAGATTAGAAGAACAGGGAAGCCAAATTCTAATGATAATATAGTCCATGATGCGATAATCAAAGGTTAATGATCCGGCCAGCGATCTATCGGTCATATCAGCCTGGTCATTACAGACCATACGACGAGCATCATGACTAGAATAGTCAAACTTCGAGTCATCAACAATGGTGCCCTCAAAAGGTGCACCTTGACTGGGTAATTTAGTTAATGAAAAGAACAGAGATTGATCAATGATCATAGAAATACCATGCACCTCAAAACGAATAATACCATCTTGAATTTTTAAATTACTGTAAAAGACTCTAACTAGTTCAGGATAATAAGGCAATTTTAAGGACATAAAATCAACTAATCCAGAGTTTTGAAACACTTGATAACAGTCAAATGTCTCATCATTAAAGAAATCTATGTCTAGGTACTTAGGGTCTAAGATGATCCTAGAAGAAAATTGAGAATTGTACCGTAGACGTTGATCATCTGAAGAAAATAGAGTAGATGATTGTGGAGATGACAAGGAAGGATGAATTGGTGCTGTGGGTGTTTCAGATGGTCTGTGGCGGCGATGGCCAGCAACAACGATTCTTCCATTTGATGAAGTTTTAACGAATTTCAATTGGTGGAATTGAAAGAGGAGTGAAAATGATGAAGATTGGGCTTTGTGGGACATGATTTGGTTAAAAATTGAGGGAGATATGACGGTTTGAAGATTAGGGGAAAAGAGGCATGTCGAGAGGAGTGTGGTTGCGCAGTGCTACTGGTTTTCATGGCTATTTATAGAAGATGGCGTTATGTAATCGATTACAAGGTTTGGTAATCGATTACAGGATCACTTAGCCTTCTGGTAATCGATTATAGGATGTTGTAATCGATTACAGGCTATCTGTTCTTGTGTAATCGATTACACGTAATGGTAATTGATTACCAGAACACTAACTAGGCTTATTCCTCTAAAAATTATCTATGTCTATGCTAAAAACATCTAACTATATCAATCATCAACACCCATACGTATTTAATTCAATCAATCAAGCATCAATCACACAATAATACATCAATCAAACATAATAACAATAATTTTTGGTAGTTAAGAAAAATCAAGCAAAATAACATACTTAACACAAACAATCAATCATTAAGCATAGATGTTTCAATCAATCAATCCTTATTTATCCAAATCACTAACATCCAAGAGACCTAATTCTCTTCTAATGGCAAATAATGTTTCTTTGGGGAGAGGTTTTGTAAAGATATCAACAAGCTAATTCTTTGTATCAACAAATTCTAGCACACAATCTCCCTTTAGAACATGATCTCTTAGAAAATGATGCCTAATTTCTATATGCTTGGTTCTAGAGTGTTGAATTGGATTTTTGGAGAGATTGATTGCACTTGTATTATCACACCTAATGGGTATATGGTCAAGAAAGATTCCATAATCAGAGAGTTGTTGCTTCATCCATAAAATCTGTGCACAACAACTGCCGGCAGAAATATATTCCGCTTATGCAGTGGATAAAGCAACACTATTTTGTTTCTTACTATGCCAAGAGACTAGAGCAGACCCAATGAATTGACAAGTTCCACTTGTGCTCTTTCTATCTGTTTTAGAACCGGCAAAGTCTGAATCAGAGTATCCTATTAAGGTGCATGTGGAATTTCTAGGATACCATAAACCTATATTCATAGTACCTAATAAATATCTTATGATTCTTTTAGCGGCACTAAGATTTGATTGTTTGGGATTTGATTGAAATCTAGCACTCATACACACACTAAACATTATATCTGGTCTGCTAGCAGATAAATAAAGAAGGGATCCGATCATACCTCGGTATTGCTTAACAAATTGACTGACCGGTTTCATCTTTATCTAAATAACAAGCAGTGCTCATTGGTGTAGCCATGTGCTTAGTATTTTCCATGTCGAATCTGTGAATTAACTCTTTGCAGTACTTGGATTGATTGACAAAAATACCATCCTTGGTTTGTTTAATTTGTAATCCAAGAAAGAAATTAAGTTCTCCCATCATTGACATTTCAAACTCACTTTGCATGTCATGAGAGAATTCCTTGCACAATAATTCATTAGTAGATCCAAAAATAATATCATCAACATAAATTTGAACCAATAAAATATCATGTGATTTTCTCTTTATGAAAAGAGTAGTATCTACTTTTCCTCTAGAGAAGTCCTTTTCTGAAAGGAACTTACTCAGACGCTCATACCAAGCCCTAGGGGCTTGCTTTAAGCCATATAAAGCCTTTTTTAATTTAAAAACATGATTAGGCTTGTCTGAGTTTTCAAATCCAGGGGGTTGATCAACATATACTATCTCTTGAATAAAGCCATTTAAGAATGCACTTTTTACATCCATTTGATAAAGCTTAAAATTCGTTATGGATGCCTAAGCTAATAGCATTCTGATGGCTTCTAATCTAGCAACTAGAGCATATGTCTCCTCATAATCTATTCCTTCTTCTTGATTATATCCTTTGGTGACTAATCCCGCCTTATTCCTTATAACTATGCCGTTTTCATCTAATTTATTTCTAAAAACCCATTTTGTTCCAATGATTGAGTAGTTTTCAGGTTTCTCAACTAACTCCCAAAAATTATTTCTTTCAAATTGGTTTAGTTCTTCCTGCATAGCTATTATCCAATTTTCATCTATTATGGCTTCATTTAAATTTTTAGGTTCAATCATAGATACAAAAGCCATGTTATTGCATAAATCTTTGAGAGAGTGTCTAGTTGTTACCCCTTTTGAGATGTCACCAATGATGTTGTCAAGGGGATGATCTCTTGAAGTTTTCCACTCTCTTGGAAAATCATTATTTGCTTTGACTTCTACTGGTGGATCTTCATTGCTTCCTTCTCCTTTTCCTTTAGAATCTTGTCCATGAATGTGCATTTGTTCTAAAGATTCTGCAATATCATCTAAAATATCCTTTCTTGGAGAAATAGCATTAGACTCATCAAAGGAAACATGAATTGATTCTTCAATTGTCATTGTTATCTTATTATAAATTCTATAAGCTTTACTATGCAAAGAATAACCAAGGAAAATTCCTTCATCTGACTTAGCATCAAATTTTCCTAAGTTTTCTTTTTCATTGTTTAATACAAAACACTTGCAACCAAAAACATGAAGATGCGAGATGTTTGGTTTCCTACCATTGAACACTTCATATGAAGTTTTCTTTAAGATGGGTCTTATTAAAGCCCTATTCATGATATAACATGCAGTATTAACGGCTTCAGCCCGAAAATATTTTGGAAGAGGAGTATCATTCAATAAGGTTCTAGCAATTTCTTCCAAAGACCTATTTGTCCTTTCAATAACTCCATTTTGTTGAGGGGTTCTTGGTGCATAAAAGATATGTTCAATGCCATGCTTATCACAAAATAAATCAAATTCTTTATTTTCAAACTCACCCCCATGATCACTCCTAATAGATATAATTTTGAGATTTTTCTTATTTTGAATAACTTTTGCAAGTTTCTTAAATGCTTGAAATGTATCATTCTTATGAGTGATAAATAGTGTCCAAGTATATCTAGAATAGTCATCAACAATGACAAGTGCATAATAGCTTCCACCAAAACTCATAATTCTAGATGGACCAAACAAATCCATATGTAATAATTGTAATGGTTGAGTAGTTGAAACAATGTTTTTGGATTTGAAAGAAACTCTAGTTTGTTTTCCCTTTTGACATGCATCATATAGTCTATCTTTTTCAAATTTCAATTTAGGAAAACCAACAACTAAATCTTTTGAAATCAATTTATTTGAGTGTTCCATGTTTATGTGAGCAATACGTTTATGCCATAGCCATGGATCATCATCTTTGCTAAGAAAACATTTATTATTATCTAGTTTTTGGCTTAAGTCTATCATATAAACATTGTTAACTCTATACCCTATATGCTTTATATTTGTATCATGTTTATGTTCAATAAGACATTTTTGAGAATCAAATGATACTAGATAGCCCTTATCACATAATTGACTAACACTAAGCAAGTTGTGCTTAAGGCCTTCAACAAGTAGAACATTTTCAATGGAGTTTGAAGAATTCGTACCTATTTTTCCAAATCCAAGAATTCTACCTTTGTTGTTGTCACCATAAGTAACATGCCCACTTTTCGCGAGAGAGATATGTGTGAACTTTGATGAATCTCCCATCATATGTTTTGAACAACCGCTCTCTATGTACCATTTCTTCTTCAAAGACACCTACATGATCAAGTTTGTGACTTAGGTACCCAAACTTTATTGGGTCCTTGTGTGTTAGTTTAACTAAAGATCCTTTTGGGACCCATATCATTTTGATATTGTTGTAGTTTTTCTTAAAATAACATGTAGATGTGCATGTCCTTTTCTTCCACAATAAAAACATGTAATAAAAGGAGAATTATATTTTTGAGAAAAAGAAAAGAAACTTTTGTAAAACTTTTGTTGTTTTTTTGGTTTGTATCCAATTCCTGCTTTATCAAGAATACATCTTTGATTTCCTAATATGACATCTAGGTTATTCTTGCCAATAGAAAATTTTGCAAGTGAGTTTTTCAAATTTTTAATTTCTTCTACATATTTTGCTACAACATTTACATGAATTTACTTTTTCATTAGTCATAGTAGAAACATGAACTTTATCACTAGATTTAGAGATTGAAACTTCGGTTTTAAGAAGATCTATTTCTTTATTTAATTTTGAAATTTCTTTCTCTAAATCTGAAATTGTTTTCTTAGATGAAGAAACAAGTTTTGCTAGTTTAATTGATTCACTATGTAATTCAGCAAATGCATCTTGTAACTCATCAAAAGAGATAGATTTGTTAGAAGATGTTACCTCTTCGTCACTTTCATAGTTTTTGCCCATTAGACATAGATTAATCATTTCTTTTTCAGAATCATCAGACGATTCTAAGTCGTTATCATCCCATGTGATGTAGGCCTTCTTTGCCTTCTTTTCTCCAATAGTCTTCTTTTCAGACTTCTCTACTTTTTTCTTAAAGATTGGATAATCAGCCCTCAGATGTTTGGGTTGATTGCACTCAAAGCATTTTGGGATTTGAAATGACTCTTCAGTCCTTCTTTTAGGTTTGAAGTTTTGTCTTCTTTGATTTCCTCTCATTCTAATAAATTTGTTGAATCTTTTGACAAAGAGGCTAAGATCTTCATCTTCATCTAAGTCAATTGAATCTTCTAAGTCACTTTCCTCTTGGATTGAAGATGAGGCTTTAAGAGCAATTCCCTTCTTCTTCTTATCATTTTCTTCATGTTGATTTAGTCTTTGCAACTCCATCTCATGTTCCTGTAATTTTCCAAATAGTGTAGCAAGAGACATAATAGACAGATCTCTAGATTCTGTGGTGGCTGTTACCTTTGGTTGCCACTCTCTATTTAGACATGTTAACACTTTATTTATGAGATCCTTGTTTGGAAAAATTCTTCCTAATGATGCAAGATGATTAACTATATGTGTGAATCTTTTCTGCATATCTTGTATACTTTCATTTGTCTTCATCCTAAATAATTCATACTCATGAGTTAAAGTATTTATCCTAGATCATTTGACATCAATTGTTCCCTCATGTGTAACTTGTAGAGTGTCCCACATATCCTTAGCACTCTTACAATTTGAAACCCTAAAATATTCATCCATTCCTAGGGCAGAAGGATGATGTTTTTAGCCTTTAAATTGTTCTGCACTAATCTTCTTTCATCTTCAGACCACTCTTCTCTAGGTTTCTTTATTGTTGTATTTCCAGCCACCATGGTGGGTACATAAGGTCCAACTTCTATGGCTTCCCAAATGTTTAAGACTATTGCCTCAATGAAAATTTGCATTTGGGTTTTCCAGTAGTGGTAACCCTCTCCATTAAAAATAGGAGGCCTATTTAATGAATTTCCTTCTGGGAATAAGAAGTTTGTTGAGGCCATTATTCTTGAAGCTTCTAAACTTTATACAAGAATGAAGCTCTGATACCACTTGTTAGACAAGTGGCCTCAGATATCTTAAGAAGGGGGGGGGGTTGAATTAAGATATCACAAACTTTTCCTAATTAAAAATTATATTTTTATTTTAACCCAAATCCCAAGATTCCTTTCAAAATGAACTCCTAAATAACAATGCAAATTAATCTTACTGAATAGAAGCAATAAGCAATAATCAATAAAAGAGTTTAAGGGAAGAAAGATTGCAAACTCAGATTTATATTGGTTTGGTCACACCCTTGTGCCTACGTCCAGTCCCCAAGCAACCCGCTTGAGAGTTCCACTATCTTGCAAAAGCCCTTTACAAGTTCTGAACCACACAAGGACAACCCTTCCTTTGTGTTCAGATTGCTTTACAACAAGAGACCCTCGGTCTCTTAATCCCTTTTTAGAAATAAGAAAAAGAGAAGAAGAAATCTCTCTTGAAAGAGATAGATTGAACAATTGAGCACTCAAAAAATTCCTTATTGAATTGCAAGTGTATTGGCCAAGGAATTTTTTAGAGGATAAGATGATTTTGCTTTTTGAGAGGATAAGACCTTTTTGTTCTAAAAAACTCTGAGCAAATTCGTGTTCCAAGTCACATATAAATAGACCTTTGATGGCCATTAAAAAACCATTTGAACAGATGTGACTCTTGGAAATTATTTTATGAAATTCTCCTCTAGTAATCGATTACAAGACTTGTGTAATCGATTACAGGCTTTAAAATTTGAATCAAAACGTTCAATAACTGTTGGTAATCGATTACCATCAATGTGTAATCAATTACACAGTGTAAAATTTGAATTCAAATTTTTAATAGCTGCTATAAATCATTTTGGCCACTGGTAATCGATTACATCATCTGGTAATCGATTACCAGAGAGTAAATCTCTTGAAAAAGACATTTTAGCTTTAATTTCTTGGCCAAACCTCTTGTTGTTTCAATTTGGAATTCCCTCCCTAAATCACTAGAGATCTTCTTGATGATGTATCTTGAATCTCTTGGATTTTTGTCTTGATCTTAACTTGAGAAGCGCATGTTCATATGGCATCAAAACATCATGATCGTATGGCATCATCAAAACATCAAAGTCAAAGTCTTTGTTTTGACAATTTACTGTTCAACATGTGGCAAGCTGAAAAAATATGAAGCAACCCAAGTAAGTAAGTCTTCCTTAGGGTGATGCTAGGTGCACCCAGCTCTTAATTGTAAAAGTCTAAAATACCCCTTCCTTTTTTTAAAAACATTTATGCAGCTAGCCTCTTCTTCTTCCTTCCGCAACTACGTCTTGAGCCCCTTCTTCTTCCTTCTGTGACTACGAGTCTTCCTTTTGAGCTTGTTCTTCTTCTGCGTGTTCTTCTTCAGCATTATTGCCAGCGTGTTCATGGTGCTTTAGAGGTTCTTTTCTTCCAGCATTGAGGACGTGCATTGTACTGCTCCATCGACGTCGAGGTAAGCCTCTTCTCTCTTTTGTTGTGTCATTTGCGTTTTTGCTTCCATTTTTGCTGGTGTAGTGTAGTTTGTAGGGATTTAGTTGATCCACATCGAGATTTAGGTCATCCGCAGTAGAGATAGGTTAGGATTTAGATGATCCGCAATAGGATTTAGATGATCCGTAATGTGTTTTGATCCGCAACAAGCATGCGGATCAACTTGATCCGTATGCTTCTCACGGATCAAATTGATCTGCAAGAAGCATACGGATCAACTCGATCCGTATAATGTTTGAATTGTTTGAACATGTTGAGGCTTTTTGGTTTGGTTTTGAGGCTTTTTGGTTTGAATTGAAGTTGATCTTAGTTTTGAGGCTTTTTGGTTTGTATTGTATAATGTTTGATATAGTATATGTTTAGGATGCAATAATTATGCAGTTTGTAGCGACCCCTATCTGGATTCTAGTGTATGTCTAACACTAGTTCTAGTCCTTTATTTTCTCCACTGAACCTTTAATTAAATTAATTTTTTTTATAAAACAGACAGATTTTAAAACCTTCAACTCAGCTTTCATGAAAAATAACTTAAAGTTTATAACTCCACAGACAGATACAGAAAGTGATTAAAAAGAAAATTAGTAATATCATCTGTTATGCCTTAAACTTTGTTTCTTGCTACAACTCCTGAGATATGACTTCCTTCAAAACATAAGGCAGAACCTGGAAGTCGTGGGAAGTTATTCAAATTCCAACCAGACAGGGCATATCTATCTGACTCATTCTTAGTTAAGGATGACGTCTTAGGAAAACCACTTCCAAATGATCCAGTTTCCAAGTCAGCTCCATAATACACCTTCAAAAATAAAGAATAATATATAATTTTTTGCATAATTATGTGACAGTAAGACTAACGATATTATCAATGAATCGTAATTAGTACCTCAACCTCATCAGTTGGTTGCTCTATTATTCGCCAGTATTCACCTTCAATTTCCTCCATAGAGGGTTTCCATCTCTGTTGGTGACTACTATCACTAACTTTTTCATATTCATTAGCATCATTCAATCCAAAGTAGCAATCTTTAAAAACATTAGCATATTGCCGAAAGTCTTTAAGTGTGAAGTCTAACCCTGATTGGAATCTAAACGTCTCCTTAGGCTCAGAAGCAACATTAGCTTCAGAACCAGATTTGGCAGTTCTCGTACCCATGGCCATCTTTAACTGCTTTCTACATTTTCATTTCCTTCCCCTGATTTTCTTTCTCATGGGTTCCCTGTTTTGAAGCATGTCAATTTGCTAAATATGACTGGGAAATTTTGCATTTCCCATAAATCTTTCTCCTGAAGAAGGCAAGGTGGTACCCAACAAGTTGGAGGGACAATCCTACATATGCCATAAGATTCAACTAGGGAGCGAATCTTAGCTATGTAACCAAGTGTGTCTTCAAACTCCTGATTAGAGTATAAACAAAAAGTTAATTCAAAATACAATATAAACACCACCAAAAACTATAATACTATGATAGTGATAATTATAAGTACTTCAATCATGTAAAATTTATGGATTTTTAGGTAAAGGCAGAACAACGACTCAATCATGCAGTTAGTGCCATCTAATCTTCTAAAACAAGTTATACAACATCGATGCCCTTCATTTGCTTATGCTGGTAAGGTATAAGCAGTGTATGCCATGAGACCATATGTGTACACTTCACTATTCTTGCTAGCGCTTATTCAAATGGTGGGGAGATGGAAGATTATGGTGTCCATCCAAGCGTTGATGAGTATGACAAGTTAATACAATCTCTCTGGTTGGAGGCTTTGGATTAGGAAATGGTAGAAAAGCTACAGGAGGAAATGAAAGGGAGTGGTTTGCGTCTCAAGGGCATCACGAGGGGTTTGATTAGAGTTGTCAAGGAGATGGACAAGGAGAATAATGTAAGTGTACACATCTGGTCTGCAGCCCGTACTTTCCCTCAAACTCGTCATCTCCACAGGTTTCCCCATTTCCCCAACCTTTGAATACGTTGTAACAACAAAATTGTAAAGTAATAAGTGTCTGCATCAGGCAGACAATGAAAAGCCTCAAATTTATCAAACACCTCTAATCCATCCTTCCCTTTGCAAAACCTGGAGAAGGAAATAATAAACTGATTTAGAATCCTAACATTGAGGAGTCCACTCTCCTTCTTCTCTCCAATGTCATTAACTAACTCCCACAACGAGTACGCATTATAGAGTTTATGAGCACCTGAAAATGAAATTACTTTTTGAAGGGTATAAGTAGTTGAATTTTGTTTTGTTTGAACAAGTTAATATTGTGACGAATTTGTGTGGTTTAGTGATGGAATTTGTGGTAGACATTTGCATATCATGGTTAGGACTAGAGGCTTAGGTCGTACCTTAGGTAGGGTTATTGGCAGAGCTTTAGGGAGAAAGGATCGTCATGATTTAGATGATGCTCCCCAGCGGTGAAGGCCTACAACATCGGCATGTAGGCAACAGGAAGTTGCCCCTGTTGCCGAGGATGAGCCTGTGGTAGCTGCAGACGTACATGCACCTGTTGCAGATGATGAGAATCCTGAAACTGACCAAATACAGGCTAAAGGCCCAAGTGGAGAAGGACAAAGGCCCTAGTGGAGAAGGACAAAGCCCACGAGTGGAGAAGGATGAAGGCCCAAGTGGATAAGGATGAAGGCCCAGAGGCAGAGACATTATCAAGACTATTAATTGTTGCTGAAGGCCCAGATTAATTTGAAGGCCCATAATAAATATGTTCTATTTTTATTAATAATTTTTATTTATTGTAATTTTGGCCCAAACTATTTAGAAGGCCTATGTCTATTTTTATCTTTTTGTTCAGATACACTATAAGTATTGGTTTTTGTTTTCAATAAAAGGGACTTTTGGCATTTCCATAAAATTGGGTGAGAGTTTCTCTCTGGGTTCTTTATTGAACCAATTATCAGACTTATCAAGGTAATCCTTGTGGCGTCTACCTTGACTTATCTTCCTTCACTGGAAGTGGCGTCTACCTTGACTTATCTTCCCTCTCCAGAAGTGGCGTCATCCAAATCTCCGTAGCCCGTATCAAACGTTCCGCCTCGTAAGGTTCACATCATCTGGTATCAGAGCTTCGGCTCTTGATACAGGTTTTATCCTATCCTATTATTTTTCTTTGTAATTTTTCCAGATTCGTGTTTTGTCCTTGTTCTGTTATTTGTTTTCTTGTTTGCATCTTGTTGCGTTCTTGTTTGTGTCTTTGTTTCGTTCTTGTTCTTATTCTTGTCACGTTTTTGTTCTTGTTCTTGTTTCTTGTGTCTTTCAGACTTTGTGTCAAAAAAAATCTGTTTGAGTTCTGTTTCAAGTAAAAAAAAAGTTGCAGAATTTTTTTTAAAAAAAAAAGAAGAAAAGAAGAAAAAAAAAAGGGTGTTTGATCCTTGAACACGAAATTGAGGCAGTTAGAGGCTTTTTTTGGTATAAAATCGTGTACCAAATTCCCTCATCTGGATTCTCCTCTGAATTCTGAGCGTTTTGATATATAGTGGGCCTCAAACGGACAACCGTAGCAAAAGTTATGAGCATTGGAAGTTTACTTGTCATATCTGTTATCTTATCTGTTATCATATTTGTTATCATATCTATTATCCAAATTAATCAAATCTATTATATTATCCAAATCAAATCTGATCTTTTATCCAAATCAAATCCAAGTTGTTATCCCAAATCAAATCTGTTACTCAGTCTGTGATAATTATATTGTCTTTTCGTTTATTTTATATTACCTTGTGTGTCTAATTTGGTCCATCCAGGAACTTAAGAGTGAACACGAGTGGTAAAAGGCAAGAGGGAATACATTACACAAAAGCCTATATTGAGAGCATCAAACACGAGTGAACTACCATCAAAAAGAGAAACACGTGAGTAGTGTGGTGAGGTCCTGAATTTTTTTTTTAAATTACTGCAAAATTCTTTGTTCCTTAATCATGGCAGGAGCTGGTGACAATGGTGGTGTATATCATCAACTGGATGGATTTCAGCGCTTATTACTGGACACGATGACTACACAAATGCAACGTTTGTTGAAATGTAGCAATAAAGAGCTCTACAGACGAATAAAAGGACTAGAGCACCAAATGAATCCAAATGCTGGGAGACCTTATGGTGGCAACAGAAGGGTCAATGATAGATCGAACCGAATAGAGGGGCAAGACAAAATTGAGGGAGTAAAACTCAATGTATCCTCTTTTAAAGGCAGGAGTGACCCAGACGCCTACCTTACCTGGGAGATGAAGATTCAGCATGCATTCTCCTACAATGATTATCCGAAAGAGTAGAAGGTGAAGTTAGCAGCTGCTACATTCTCAGACTATGCCCTTGTTTGGTGGAAGAAAAATCAAAGAGAGAAGAAGGGTGGGAGATAGATACATGGACTGAGATGAGAAGGGTTATGCGAAAGAGGTATGTTCCAACTAGCTACAGTAGAACCATGCGATAGAAACTCTAGAGGTTATCCCAGGGAAGTTTGATTGTTGAGGACAAGGAGATGGAGATGGCACTAGTGAGGGCCAACATTGAAGAGGACACCAAAGCAGTGCATGATGGCTTCACCAACAAGATTTCTTTCCAGCACCATGACCAAAAAATTATTCATAAACCTCTATCCCTCAGAGAAGTGTGTTATGACCAAATCAGAAGGAGAGAAAAGAGAGAACAAGAGAGAGACAATAGTGAGGCATCACAGATGAATAGAAAAAGGAAGAGTGATACACTTGAGAGATGGAGTGATACATAAGACAGAGAGAGTGATAATTTTAATCAGTTAACTATTTATGTTTCTCCTAGTGTTCAACCCTTATTGCAGGAATTTAAAGATGTTTTTCCCAAGGAGATTCCTCATGGACTGCCACCTTCAAGAAGCATAGAACATCAAGTTGATCTCCTTCCAGAAGCTTCATTGCCTAACAGGCCAACTTACAACAGCAAGCCCCAAGAGACTCAACATAAGGATGCACAGGCCAAAGTTGAGTATATGAAAAGATTGTATGACCAAGTGAAGGTGCAAATTGAAAAGAAGAATGAAAGCTATACCAAGCAAGCCAACAAGAAAAGGAAGGAAGTGGTACTTGAACTCGGTGATGATCCTGGACATTTGAGGGCAAATGTTTTCCAAGAAGGAGGGAATGATGAGAATCCTGAAACTGGCCAAATACAGGCTAAAGGCCCAAGTGGAGAAGGACAAAGGCTCAAGTGGAGAAGGACAAAGCCCTCGAGTGGAGAAGGATGAAGGCCCAGAGGCAGAGACATTATCAAGACTATTAATTGTTGCTGAAGGCCCAGATTAATTTGAAGGCCCATAATAAATATGTTCTATTTTTATTAATAATTTTTATTTATTGTAATTTTGGCTTAAACTATTTAGAAGCCCATGTCTATTTTTATCTTTTTGTTCAGATACACTGTAAGTATTGGTTTTTGTTTTCAATAAAAGGGACTTTTGGCATTTTCATAAAATTGGGTGAGAGTTTCTCTCTGGGTTCCTTGTTGAACCAATTATCAGACTTATCAAGGTAATCCTTGTGACGTCTACCTTGACATATCTTCCTTCACTGGAAGTGGCGTCTACCCTGACTTATCTTCCCTCTCCGGAGGTGGCGTCATCCAAATCTCCGTAGCCTGTATCAAAAGTTCTACCCCGTAAGGTTCACATCAGCAGACGCTGGTCATGATGCTGAGGGATTTCCAAGTGGGCTGTGTGACCCATCAATGCTTATGGAGTATGCTGATCATGTTGCAGTCAGCGTATGGAACCGAGAGGTATTTATAATTTTCAAGTTAACTTATTTGTTAAGTATCTGTTATTATTGAAATTTGTGTTCCTTTAAATTATTATGATAATAAAGTGTCTATTCCTTTATACTTCAATTCAAGACCGTCCTGAATTGAAGTTATCCTCCCATGGGAGGAAGGTGTAGAAATTTGGTAGGCCTGCTCCTGAAATTGAGGGCCTAGTTGCTGCCACAGGACTAAGTCCTTTGATCACGTGTTCAGTAGACACTGGCAATTGGGGACTTATATCTGCATTCGTGGAGAGGTGGCACAGGGAAACTAGCAGTTTCCATCTTCCTGTGGGGGAGGTTAGCATCACCCTAGATGATGTGGCGTCTCTGCTTCATCTTCTCATTGTTGGCGCCTTCCATACATTTGAGCCTCTCCATGTCGATGAGGCCGTGTTGATGTTGGTTGAGTTACTAGAGGTCTCCGGAGAGGTAGCCAGAGCTGAGACAGCACAGTGTCATGGACCATATGTATGCCTATCTTGGCTACGAGATATATATCAGACCATATGTCAGGCCAGACATTGGACACCTGCAGCTCGTGCCTATGTTCTTCATCTTTTAGGTTGCACTCTTTTTGCTAACAAGAGTGCAACCCATGTTCATGTTGTCTTCTTAGATTCTCTGCGTGACTTGAGTCAGAGTAGGAGCTATGCATGGGGAGCTGCTGCCCTAGTGCATATGTATGATCATTTGAATGATGCTTGTAGGAGCAGCAGCTGACAGCTTGCTGGTTACATAACTTTTTTACATGTAATTAATATGTTTTTCATAAGTTAATTACAACAATGTTTTAAATAGGGTATTTAAGACATTCATTTAAAATTTGTATGATTTTCATGTAATCTTTGTAGTGTTGGATATATGAGCACTTTCCGTCAGTTGTGGAGTGTATGGCTGATCCGGACTATGATGAGGTGTCACCACGTGCATGTCGGTGGATTGCTATGAAGGCGACTTTGAAGTTCATATCCACAGTGACATACAGGCAGCGTCTAGATCGACTCAGGATTCCTGATGTCTGTTGGATGCCTTATGGGGAGCATCGACCCGTTCGGGAGTTTGATTTGATTTCATGTTTTTCTGGTCAGCTACGATGGGGGCCCGTTGTCGTCAGACACCAACCAGAGAGGGTCATGCGCCAGTTCAGATACGTCCAAAGTATTCCTGCAGAGGCTATCGATTCATGGGTGTCATTTGAAAAAATAGACGACAGGTGGACGTACCACTCAGTGTAGAAGCATACTTAATATGAAGTTTTGATAATGCCACAAGATAAGTGCTTTTCAAGTTTAATCCAAGTCAAGGACTCAAAAATTCAAGATAAATGATGAAGTTAGTCCTTAGAGTCTTAGACAACATTCTTTACTTGATGATGCAAAAGGTTTGGCCAAAGGACATTTTCCAAAAAGCTTTTTGAAATTTCAAAAATATGGTATTTACTCTCTGGTAATCGATTACCAGAGGATGTAATCGATTACCAATGGTTTAAGTAGTTTCTAAAATGTTCTTAAAATTTTGAATTTGATTTTAAAAGCCTGTAATCGATTACACAAGACTTGTAATCAATTACCAGAAGTTTTAAATGCTTTATAACAGTCTTTAGAAATTTGAATTTAAATTTCAAAGCCTGTAATCAATTACACCATTTTGGTAATCGATTACCAGTAAGGAATTTTCAAAAATAACTCCCAACAGTCACATCTATTCAAATGTTTTTGAATGTCCATCAAAGGCCTATATATAGGTGACTTGGGACACGAAATTTCTTAGAGTTTTTGCTGCACAAAGAGTCTCATTCTCTCAAAAACTAAATTGTCTTATCCTCTAAAATATTCCTTGGCCAAGCACTTGCAAATTCAATAAGGAATCTTGAGTGATCTTCAATTGTTATATCTTTCTCTTAAAAGAGAGAATTCTTCTTCTTCCCCTTCTTATTCAAAGAGATTGATTAAGGGACCGAGGGTCTCTTGAGTTGTAAGGAATTTTGAACATAAGGGAAGGGTTGTCCCTGTGTGGTTCAGACTTTGTAAAAGGCATTTTACAAGATAGTGGAAATCTCAAGCGGGTTGCTTGGGGACTGGACGTAGGCACAAGGCATGGCTGAACCAGTATAAAAACTGAGTTTGCATTCTCTCTTCCCTTAAACTTCTTTTATTTATTGTCATTTATTTTTTGCTTTAAAGAAGTTTACTTTGAATTATCTTTTGAGTAACTCATATTAAGGGTAAATTATTAATTCAAGAAGAGAGTTAAAATTTTAATTGGGGAATAGTCTTTGATATCTTAATTCAACCCCCCCTTCTTAAAGATATCTGAGGCCACTTGTCTAACACTCAGACCATCTTGCACCAGCAGGTGAGATATGTCTTGTGCCAGGTCAGTGTGCGCCCGAGTGCATGGACTAGTTCTTCGTCATTTCTCATCCATTCATGACCGCGACACAACAATCAGATTCGCCGCGACATCCACCTGTGACGCATGATGCCTCATTTGTGGAGCCACATATCCCTCAGGTCCTAGAGCCAGCAGCAGCACCAACACATGCCCGTTTTGATGTGGACCAGCCTAGACATGCAGTGGTAAGTGTTACTATTTGCTTAGTTGTATCAAATGTCATTTACGTCAATTATTTTAATACTAATTTATCTAATTTGTTTGTTTTCTATTTAACAGGATGCTTGCCATGCAATTGTTGAAAGGTTGGAGCGTCTGCTCAACCTTAGGATAGTCACGGCAGGCACAGAGACACACGAGGTCATGGAAGAATGCATCAGGATTGCCAGGTGAGTCACAGAAGATGGCATTGTGTATGTGAGGTCTCGACGTAGGCGGCACACGGATCAACCATAGTTTCTTTACACATTTTATATTATCATATTTGGACGATGTATATACTTTTCCTGTATTTGAAAACACTTTGTTTTTTACTGAACATTTTGTATATTTTAAGTTATTTTGGTTTATAATATTAGTGTTAACGTTAAAATCTTATTTTTAAATTACTTGATTCCAAATTCGTCGAAATAGTATGAATGTGATTCCAAATTGACGCAAACAACTAAAAACTATTTTGAAATAATACAATATGGATCTCACTAATTTTGAAATTATTTTTTCTTATTCTCTTACTTACCAAACATCCCTACCTCATTTCTATCTCATCAATATTATCTTTCTCTTTTGTTACAAACATAGCCTTAAAGTATCTTTAGTCATTAAGTGTTGCATCTAAATTATGTGAAGTATGTGTTTTGTTTCACGTTAGTAAATTGTTTCTGAGTTTAAAATTAATTTTAGATATATTTTTTAATTATATTTTGTTTTATTTTACAAAAAAATTCAGAATTAATGATAAGTTCATAATTAATTATGAGTTGGAACTATTTTAAATTTATATTTTTTGCGTTAAATCCAATAATTTATATTAAATTTTACTTTTAATTTGATTTTATTATGAAAACATCATCATTTTTAAATTAATTTTATCAACACTAATCCAATGATACACACTAAGCTGCCGAAACAATGAAATCGAAATAATTAAGATAAAAGATGGAGTAATTTTCATCTAGCAACCCTGTACTGTTAATTTGTGGTTGATTGTGATTGGTGATTGCATAATTTCGAAGAAGAAGATGAGGGGATAAAATGTGCTCAGGAGACGTGCCTGGATAGTGAGCAAAGTGTAGAGAGGATAACTCTCCAAACCCCTGGTGAGTGGTGAGCACAAAGCCAATTAGGCCCTGCTCCCACTGTTATCATTTTAATTTAACCAATTTCTTGATTTAGGTAAACCATGAACATAAAATAATAATCATACGGTTTCATTCCGTAATGGACACAAATTCAAACATTACATTAACTTCAACATAGTGGAAAGAAATAAAATTTGCATGAAATACTACAACTAAGTAATGCTAATTTTGCGACAAGGACACGTCTTCCATTTTCATTACACGTTTACTAAAAACAACTAAAGTTTCTATTGTCCCAAATTGTTTCTAGTAGTTAGACTGCACTAAGACCTTTAGCACATCATCGTTGGTTTTCAGTTCAATAATTTCGAATTTCATAATTTTATCTGAATACTCATGGTGGCTTGGTTGTCAAAAAAACAATCGCCTTACCGTTTGTGTTTCATGAATACCATAAGGGGGAATCCCATGAGGCGCAACTTGCTTGATCAAATCCTTCAGTTCATCCATGGTACATCCGGAAGGAATGTCAAACTTTTTGGGATTTTTTCCTGTGAACAAGTAACCAACAAACTCACGTTGGCGTGGCATGTTCCACCTCCTGTTGTAATATAGCAGGGCATCATGAGTAGGGGTCATAGTCGCTTCAAGTAAGTTTAATATACCATCTGGTGTTCTACCAATGGTGCATAATAACTCAATCGGACCAACACATGAAAATTAATGATTACACATTAACATTGTGTTAACATCATCATCATTTTTTAGTTGCATACATTGAAAGCGAAATTGGTTACTTGTATCTGTGAATGGTTGTCGGTAGTAAATTTCATCCAAATATTGTTTATTGGTTAGCTGAAGGATATTGTGTATTTTGGTTTTTAACGTTTGAAAATCACAAGCGTTAGGTACTCGAATGGGTACTGGAGTGGAAGTTTGAAAATAAACACCACTGTCATTGTGAACAATCAATCCATTAGAAAAAATAAAACCTAATGTCGAGTTCACAATTCTCTGACTGCTTGTTTCTCCCAAGAATGCCATACTTTGTTCTAAGAATTGGGTTGGGAGAGAATGTGTGATTTTTTACAGTGTTTGGGTGTGTCATATATATAAATGATTTTCACTATCATTGCTTCAATTTTTTTTAAAAAAATAAAGACACGTGCAGATGATTTTTGTTTGTGTTGTCAACTACAACAATGTCGTCTCATGCTTTATCTTGCATCACAATGTGTTTTCAAGTCTTACAATGTCCTGTCACGCTTTATGTTAATACGCATGCATTTCACAATGTGTTGTCAACTCAGACAACGATTTATCATACATGCGTACATTAAAAAATTAAGAAACCAAGTTAAATCTTAAAATATAATTAAGGGACTAATTCTCAAATTTTAAGTAATAATTCATTATAAAATAAGTGAAAATTAATTAAACAAACATAACAATGTACATAACTTGGTGTGAACTATGAGTTAAAAATTAATGTGTTCAAACTTAATTCAACAAATATACAAAGACAGATAACTTAATTCAACAAATTCAGCCATTAAAAGGTACATGTTCAGTCTTCATTTATGTCAACATAGTATCTTTTGAACATCATGAAGCTTTTGTAATGTTGCATTCTACTAATATATGGAGTTGGCCACTGCTTTGCCTGAGGATGACAATTGGTAGACCATAACAATGCTACAGGCGGTAAATGATAACGGTCTTTTAAATAAACTTGTTCTACATGCAGAAACAATATTAACTCAACCATAGACAACTAATTGCATAAATTTAAAAATAACGCTATATATCTAGAATGTACCTGAACAAAATGATTGTCATAGACGTGACCGATACAAATTATGCGATGCACTAAAGAATTTGTTGGTGGTTGACTTCTAAGAGGAAAGAATGTCATGCTTTGTTGTTGAGACAGCGATACAAGGATTACATTATACCTTGATGCAATGACATATCCCATGTCGGTTATATCCATCCACTTATCCATATTCACCTGAATGAAACAAATATAGATGTCAAAGTTAATTTTAAAGTTAACTCTTAAAAAACAAAACATAAATTACATACCTTGGTTAACCCATCAACAAGTAGTGACATCCTTAATTCTTCAAATCTGTTCGTGCCACCAAAGAGCTTGATATAGTCATCTGAGAATTTGCCAAGTTCTTTAAGCAAATGGTTGCGGACCAACAACCAAGACTCTTCACCCATACCTAATAAACCGGCAACCGACTGATATCCACAGTTTCTGTCAGGTTTGACATCCACAATGTTGTAAATGAAATCCTGCATGAATAGCTGAAATTGATCCAACATAGGCATGATCCTTCTTGGATTGGGCTGGTCAGAAGATGATGCACTAGGCCTCACTGACGAATTTCTATTTTGCACAGAATGAAAAGCATCTACATACTCCCAGTAAGATGGATCACACTTTGTTGACCTTGGGTTTCTGTTCATCGGTTTCTTCAGTGCACCTTTTGTGTTAACCTTTGCTGGAGGAGGACACATAGAATTTTGATCAGGGTATGCAATTTCCCAAAGTTTACTCTTCAGAGTAAACTTACCACAAACATCAAGTTCTTCAAATCTTTTAGATATGGTTTTCATCTCTTCCTTGATGCTCACTTCGGGCTCAGATAACCCTTGGTTTGAAAAACTTAGTCTCCTCCAGAACATATGGATTGAATCTAGTGGGATGCAACCAACAACATATTTACATAGCTCACATGCACAAGGAAGACCGTGCGTGATTCTCATGACACAACCACAAGTGGAAGGATTCTTGCTAGCATAATGTACACACTCAAACTCAGCAGTAATCTGATTTAAAGCATACCTTGAAACCATTCCAAGAAGCCTCTTGTATAAGGTTTTTTTAAAGACATGTCCAACGACGTGTGTACTTGTTTCAAAGAATGCTTAATTTCAGTGTGCTCTAGCGTCATTATGTTGTTCATGGCATCCTAGAAACTGCATAAGTCTCCAAGGCTATTCTGTAACACTCTTTTTAAAGCTCAGTGAGCATATTCAACCCTACATTTCAAATACACAAATAACAATAAACATATACAATAATAAAATTCCATCAATTCATCAACGTTAATAGAAATAATTGAACATTTTCATACCTGTTTGTTGTTGTGTTTCCTAATTGCATCACCTTATTTGTCCAGGCAGTAACAAATTTTTCCTTGTGTAGGATTATCCATGTTTCGTTGACATAGTCAACAAACATTGGCCAAGGTGAACAAGCCATTTCAAACTTCTTCAGGCATTCATCGAGCTGCTGCTTCGAAGGACAATCAACCAGAATTCCCCAGGCATCCATGACATACTCCCAAGCTTTTTTTTTACCAATTAATGATTTACATTTGGACTTGACATTCTTGTTTATGTGAAAGCTGCACAACAAATTTGTACACTCAGGAAATACAGTTTTCGCTGCATTCATCAATGCTAGGTCTCTGTCAGTCACAATAACTTCAGGGAGGACATCGCGTCTTAAAAATATACCTCAGAACTGTTCTAAAGCCCATACCACATTATTAAGATGTTCACCCTCTAGATATGCAAAACCAGCAAAGAATGTCATCCCTGCTGGTGTCACCCCAACAAAATCAAGTAGTGGGAGTTTGTACCTATTTGTTTTGTAGGTATTGCCTATCAAAAACACCAAATTACATGCATTGACTAACTTCACTGCATCCGGGTGACACCAAAAGATATCACATACCACGTCTTCATCCTTTAATCTATGCCAATGAATATATTGATCCATTCAAGAAGCTTCATTAGATGTTGCATTTCAATATCACTTCCTCTAATGGAGGAACGGTATGCACTTCTTGCATTGTATATTTGTTTGATGGTTGTACAACTATTGACATTGTGCTCCTTCAAAGTTAGCAGGATGTTTCTTGGTTTCACCATTGACTTGGTCAAATCAGCAATAAGTGTATTTTCAGCTTTAGTCAATCACCCAGCGTATGGATGTCCAACTAATATCTTGGCCAATTCATGATTATGAATCCCACACATCAACTTCACCGTCCAACCTTGCCCTCCAACCACTGGTTTGCCACAAAGCTTGAAGGGACACCACATTTCCTAGTCCCAGTATCTATTCTAACAAATTCTTTCTTCCTACACCTATACTCACCACTCCTTTCACAACCAATTAACACAAATGAACTCCTTCCTCCACTACTAGTGTTTGTGTCAGACCTTATAATGACCGCCACAAATTCGTTTTCATGAGCAACGGATCGAGCCCACTGCAAAACATCATCTCGGCTGCCAAACACCTACAACGCAACCCAGACAATTTTAGTTTTCTACAACACATTCATTTTATTAAATTACTAACAATAATGAACATTATTACCTGAGAAGTATTGAACGAATCTGAACAATCAACTTGTGGTTCATTCACACCACATTCTTGTTCATTTTGATCATCCATATCAACTTCTTCAAATATTATAGTGTCATACATCCATTGATCTTCGTCCATCTTAACAATAAATCATAAATTTCAACACAGACACACAACACCTAACCACACTATACATATAATACAAAACTCTACATAATAACTCATGATTAGTAACCGCACTATACATATAATACACCTAATCCTTTACTGCCAGTCACAATAACTCATGATTAGTAAAATGCAAAAACCCTATATCATTCTACATGTATAAACAATTAAATTATTTTTTAAAATGACAATACAAACAAAGTAATAGTTAAAAAAAATTAAACTTAAATAAATGTTACAAATTCAAAATCCGTATAAGCTTACGGATGAAGTTGATCCATAAGGCTTATACGGATCAACTTGATCCGTATAAACCTTACGGGTCAACTTCATTCGTAAGCTTATATAGATCAAGTTGATTCGTATGCTTAATATCAACATACGGATCAACTTGATCCGTATCAGCCTTACGAATCAAGTTGATTCGTATAATTTACGGACCACCCCACTCACGCACACCCAGCAGAAATGTGTACCTTGTTTGTCACTGACGTCGAACCAACCACCGCAACAATGAACACCGGCCCCTTCACCTTCATCGAAGCTCACCTATCACAAGAAAAAATCACACGAAAGAGAGAAACGGAAGAAAAAAAATCTTTACAGCGAAAAGCACTATGCACCCATCTTTTTAAAGAAGATAGAAGAAGGGGCATTTCTGGCATTTTTAAAAAATGTTGGGTGCACCAGCAATAATGCTGGGTGCACCTAGCATCAGCCTCATCCTTATGGGTTGGGTGTGTGGGAAGTGGCCCAAGAAAAGGAAAAACAAATGGCAATTACTAAATGCACCTTAATTATTTTCTAAATACACCTTCTATATGTATTTTTTTGTTGTTTAAATGCCATTTTGGTCTTCCAATTAATTCTTTAGATTCAATTTGGTCCTTTTATTTTAAAACCAAAAGGTCAAAATTTACTTTATTCTTTTTAATCACGCAATGTGACTGCCACACTCCTACATGGATGCCTAGTGTTCTTGATGTCATAGGCTTTAATCTTTTCATCTCGCCCCAACATGCCCAACGGTTTTTTTTTTTTTTAGAAATGCCCAATAGTTTCTACACTATAATAAAAGCTGTGTTTCCAAAACTTGTCTTAATAAAAGTTGTGCTATGTTGTTCTACTTGTGTTACCACTTATGTTCATCATCAATTACAAGAGTTCATATTTTAGATTCTCCCAATTTTGCTATTTTACTTATTCTAGCAAATATGTCTTTGGTTGTGTTTCCTCTTAATATATACCTTTGAATCAACAAAAAGTTTGATATGAATAATATGTCTTGCTCATCTATTAGCATTCATGTTATATCCCAATTAGTTGGAAATTCATTAAATTTAGATTGTTGCTTAACTTAATAGTTGGAAAGTACTTTGGGATTTTTGGTATCTCTTTGAATTTTAAAAACATTTGTATGCATGTATTGGTATGGTAATTGGCCAAATGACAATTAATTAAACGAATGGGATCTCAATTGATTCCAAATCAAAGGAGAATTTTTTTGCATGAACAAGATTAATTTAGTAGAAAAAAAGAAAGACTTACTGAAGGTTGCTAAAGAATTCAAAGATCTCCCTAGATATGAAAGGTAAGGTTCTCTTCTAGAAAGACTAGGGTAGACAATAATGGTCTGCAGTATGATTGTAACTTTTGTGTGGATTGACTCTAGTTCTTAAGCTAGCTTCTAATAACTTCTTTTTTTCTACTTATTTTTATTTAGGAATTTCATGATATCAGGACTGAAGGGGGGCATGAGTAAAAGATCTGACTCAGTACTTGATGGAGCAGACATGGATCTTTCTACTTCTAGTGTCTACTAGGTGTAAAAAAATGATTTAATGTTTCCTCTAAGGAACCAACAATGTGTTTTTTGAGGCATAGGATGAAACTGCCACTGCCCCACCTGGTGGGATAAAAGTTAGTTATTACTTTTACTATCATGATTGCTTTGTTTTTGTTACCATGCATATTTGCATTTATTTTCTTTTATAATTACATTTTTTTATAGTTCTTGCAGACATCTTTGATTAGATAATCCCAGACTTAATTTTGGCTTTTTAATTGATTCTTATGCATAGGCAGTTCGACGAGCCTGGGAAGAAGATCCATTTACCATGAGTGAGGAAGTTATGAAGATGATAGCATTAGAAGTTGTGCGTGAAAGGTTATTGGACTTACATCAGGTAGTTGTTGGATTCCTTGATTCTTCTAATATATAGCTAAAAATTGTAAGAAATATATTCTTTGGCTAATAGTGTTACAATATTTTATATATTGACAAGCATATTTATCAATTCAGGAAATTTTGTATGATGTTGAGCATCAATTAATTGACTGGAAAAAGTTACAAGATGGTTTTCTTAGGATTGAGCAACACTTCATCTCTAGCAAATTAAGCAAATGCAAGATTCTTGTGGGGAAGAATGGCTCAAAAATTGGGTAACTTATATTTTTAGCCTTTCCTTTATGTAGATAAACAGATTTTGCTATTGTTATTTTCTCAATTTCTTCTGTTTTGAATGTGATAAGACAAGATTGAAATGTTGTGGTTTAAATTCAATCAAAGCATTTAAGAAAAACTAAGGGTATCTCCATCCTCTTATGCGTTGTTATATATTTTGAGATTTAGTTGTTTGCTTTCCATTTGCTGATAGGTTCATCATGATTCTCATGAATAGAATCAATAAGCTTCTTATGCATGAAAATTTCCATTTTTTGTAGATTGTTCCTTTTCATCTTAGGACAGGCCTCTTATTTTATTTTAGTTTGTTGTTTGAATCTCCACATGCATGCCCATATCCATCTCATGTGAGGCAGTGTATGCTTTGGATTCATTCTTTCTTTCCTACTTCCTTTAGATGAATGAGATTGTTGAACTTTATTAAACTTTGACATTACATTTTATTCAAATTTCAAAAACTTTGAATGTGCAGTTTATCAATCTTTAAATAAGAACTTTGTTATTAGAAATATTTACACATTATGAATGCCCACTTTTATTTATAAGTTTGATTATACAGTCGATAGTTATTAAGCAGGTTAAAATGTAGTAAATGAAAAAATACACATTTCAAATGTAGTAAATTCATTACTAAATAGAAAACGAATTGTATTTAAAAAAAATTATTTAAAAAATAAATATTCATTCGCGACAAAATTTTATTTTTAATTTATTTTATAACTAAAAATTAATTATTAAATAGCGACCAAACTAAAGAACGACATTATTTTTAATTCATTTTACTATAAAATTAGCGACCGAATACATTTATTTTTAAATTGTATGGAAAAATTAATTATTCAATAGCAACCGAATTTTATTTTAATTTATTTTATATTGAAAGTTTAATTATATTTTAGCGACTGAATTAGAATCAGAAGGTGTCGGTCGCTAATTTTGTCCCAAGAAAAATAGCAACCACGACCGAATTTTATTTACTTGCGACCGAACTGTTTGGTTGTTAAATAGAGACCAAATCCTAGTTCGGTCGCTAAGAGCTTAGCTACTAGTGTGTTTGCGACACACATTATTCGGTCGTTGTTTCAGTCACTAACAGTTTTAAAGACAGAATTTGACGATTTAACGAGTTCTTCAGTCGCTAAATCATGTTTTTTTTGTAGTGAAATTTGATTGTCTATGTGTACTTAAACATCTTCAAGTTTGTTTCTTAAAAGACACCATATATTAGAATATTGTGCTAAGTATAAATTGTGTGAATGAATGTATACAGGTTTTGATGATGCCAAAAGAACAAGATTGCTTCAAGTCTAAAGTTACTACAAGTCTAAATTCAAGATCAAGAGAAAGATAAGGCTTAGTTTTATTTGTTAAAAGAATCTCACATTGATTAATAAGGTTTGGCCTCAAAAGCTTGATTTTCAAATGTTTAAATAAAGCTTTAAAAGATGTTTTATCAGTACAAACATTTATGGTTTTGCACTGGTAATAGATTACCATATATTGTAATCGATGATTACCAGAGACAGATTACATAAAAGCTTTTTCAAAAAAAGAAGTTTTCTGTTGAAATATGAGTTTTAAATGTTGTAATCGATTACTACTTGTCTGTAATTGATTACCAGTGACGAAACTTCAGAAGTTAACTTTGAAAAGTCATGACCCTTCAAAACATAAATGTGTTATCGATTACCAAGAAGCTGCAATCGATTACCAGTGAGCGAATTTTTGAAAAAAATTCTGAAAGGTCACATCTCTTCAAAAGTTTTTGAAAAGCCACCAAGGGCCTATAAATATGTGACTTGTCTATGAAAATCTTTAGAGTTTTCCATCAGAACCTAATTGACATATTCTCTCAAAAACAAATCTTTGGCCAAACACTTGCAAATCAATTGAGTATTCTTCTAAGATCTTCATCTTGTATCATCATCTCTAAAAAGAGAGAAAATCTTATGTACTTTCTAAAAAACATTGTTGTAATCAAGAGACTGTTTGTCTCTTGACTTGTGAGAATCCTGAACACTAGGGAGAGGAATCCCAAGGTTGTTCAAAAGTTGTAAAGAGTTTTACAAAGTTAGTGGAAAATCTCAAGTGGGTTGCTTGAAGACTGGACGTAGGTACGGAAAGTGGCTGAACCAGGATAAAACGAGTTTGCATTTTTCTCTTCCCTATCTTGATTATTTTATCTTGCATATTTTTATGTTGCATACTTGAAGAATATTGTTGAAATAGTTTACATCTTCATCTTCATCTTGATCTTCAATATTCTAAACATATAAATTTAAAAAGGGAATTAGAACTTGATTAATTGGGGAAATTTTTAAACTTAATTCGCCCCCCCCCCCCCCCCTTAAGTTATTGAGGCCACTTGTTCAACAAGTGGTATCAGAGCCGGATTCTTGTATAAAGTTTAAAAACTTCAAGAATAGTTATGGCCTCATCAAACTTTCTATTTCCTAAAGGAAACTCCATTAATAGGTCTCCTATCTTTAATGGTGTGGATTATCATTACTGGAAAACCTGTATGCAAATTTTCATAGAGGCTATAGATTTAAACATCTGGGAAGCCATTGAAATTGGCCCCTTCATCCCTACAATGGTAGCAGGAAATGCAACTATAGAAAAACCTAGGGAACAATGGGATGAGGAGGAAAGAAGAATGGTGCAATATAACTTAAAGGCTAAAAGTATAATTACTTCTACACTAGGCATGGATGAATACTTTAGAGTTTCAAATTGTAAGAATGAAAAAGAAATGTGGGATACATTACAAGTAACCCATGAAGGCACAACTGATATAAAGAGATCTAGAATAAACACCCTCACACATGAATATGAACTTTTCAGAAAGAATCAAAATGAGACCATACAAGATATGCAAAAGAGATTTACGCATATAGTTAACCATCTTGCATTATTAGGAAAGATATTTCCTAATGAGGATCTCATTAACAAAGTGTTGATATGTTTAAGCAGACAATGGCAACCAAAGGTAACTACAATTGCAAAATCAAGGGATCTCACCAACATGTCTCTTGCTACTCTTTTTGGGAAGCTTCAAGAACATGAAATGGAACTTATGAGACTAAACCAACATGAAGAAAATGACAAGAAAAAGAAACGAATTGCACTTAAAGCATCATCTTCTATTCAGGAAGAAAGTGACAAAGAGGATTTTGAATGAAATGGAAGAAGATGATGATTTTAGTCTCTTCGTAAAAAGATTCAATAAGTTTCTAAGAAACAAAGGAAATAAAAGAAAAACAAACTTCAATCCAAAGAAGAAGGGAGAAGATTCCTCTTATGTTCCAAAGTGTTGTGAATGTGATCATCCTGGACATTTAAGAGTTGATTGTCTTAGTTTCAAAATAAGAATGGAAAAATCTGACAAGAAAACCTTCAAAGACAAGAAAGGAAAGAAAGTATACATCAGTTGGGAAGATAACAACATGGATTCATCAGGAGATTTAGAAAATGAAGTCGTGAATCTAAGTCTCATGGCCAAAAATTATGAAAGTGAAGAAGAGGATTCTTTGAAAAGAAGTTGCTCATTGATAGCGGATGCTCTAAACACATGACGGGAGATGCATCAAAGTTTACTCATATTTCTCCCAAGAATAATGGACATGTGACTTATGGAGACAACAACAAAGGTAAAATTCTTGGAGTCGGAAAAATAGGTACGAATCCATCTACCTCCATTGAAAATGTTTTACTTGTTGATGGTCTCAAGCATAGTTTACTAAGTGTTAGCCAATTATGTGATAAAGGCTTTCTAGTATCATTTGATTCTCACAATTGTTTTATTGAAAATAAACATGACAAGTGTCGCAACCTACCCTTCGACGGGAGGGCGACGCGAGGGCTCACGGGTGCGTCTTCTAAGAAAGGAAAATGTGCGGAGTCGCCACCAACGTTTGTTCAAGGAAAACGTCGGAAAAACCGAAAATGATGTGGTCTACGAACTTTAAGTGTGAAAGGTTCGGGAGTTGTATTTACGCACGGGGAAGGTGTTAGCACCCCACACGTCCGCCACAAGGGATGACACCCTTTAATCGAGTGTGCAAAGATGACTTCCAATTGTTTTATTTTCCCTTTTACGTTTTTATGCCTTTTTTATTTTTTATCTTTTTATGGTCGACAAGGGTGTTTCCCTTGCTCCTACGTATTCCTCAATTGTGATAAGGAAATCAGACCTACGTAGTTCTTTCAAAAGGGGGCGAATCAAGTGATTCTTTTTACTAGGAAGGTGGTTATTTAAGGCGTTGGACCTTAAAATGATCCATTTTACTTGGTGAGAAAGCTAAGGCGTTGGACCTCTAACCATCTCACAAGGTCGACAAAAGCGGGGCTTTTGCTCCTACATATCCTCCATCGAAGAGGAAATCAGACCTACGTAGTTCTCACGAAAGCGGTAAAGTTACATGTTGATTTTATGCTTTTGAACGGTCCATGTTAACCGATAAAAGCAAAGAAGACCGTTTAAGGCGTTGGACCTTAAAACGATTTTTAGTGATTTTTCGGACAAAACTTGATTTATGAGTTGATTTTAGCCTTAGTTTCACTTTGGTTATTAATCAATTCATTCAAGGAAACTTCCAATGAAAAACGTCCGATTGATTGTTTTTTATTATTTTATTCAAAGATATTTTGATTATTTTATTATTATTTTTCAAGATATTTTGATTATTTTATTATTATTTTGCTTTTTTTGGTTTAATCGAGGTTACAACATGAACGATCGATTAGATTTTGTTTTAACAGTGATTAAACGAGATTACAACGCAAATGATCAGTTGAAATTCATTTTATCATTTATTAGGCGAGAAAACGGCTTAAACGATCGGTTAAAGCTCGTTAAAAACGGAAGAAAAGAAATCGAAATTGAACGAAATAAAGATGAAAGCCAAAAAACAAGAAATGAATTACAAGTCTCGAATTTGAAAACTTACCCGTTGAAGAACGAAGAACGGGTGAAGAACGGAGGAAAACCTTCACATATTTGCTTACGGAAACATCTCGCAAGTGTTACGAAAGCACCTCGGCTTGGATTTTCTTCATGGAAACAATTTTTTTCAACCAAAACAGCTGAAACGCATAGCCAATGGAATCAGGGACCCTTAGAACAACCCCCTTTTTCCTTTTTATAGGAAAAAGGGGGGAGGAGGTTGCCGCCCAGCTCACCCAGACAACCTCCTCCCCCTTCAAACCCAGCTTCAAAAAACAATCTGGAAAACCCAATTCAAAATTTCAAAATTTCTATTTGCACCCCCCCCCCATTTTGACAAGTTCACCCCCTTCTTTCGTAATTTACGAAAAAAATTACGGAAGCCTATAGGACTTGATTTTCTTCTTTTTTTTCTCATCCTTCTCACCCATATTAAATGAAATATGCTTATTTAGGGTTATGGGAATTTTACGAAAGCATTACGGGTGTCCCGGAAGCCCCATAAGCCCATTTTTTAACAAAACGAGGGAGGTGGTTGCCACCTAGCTCGCCCAGGCGAGCTAGGTTGCTTCCACCTTAAGCGAGAAAATGCCCAGAAACCTCTAGAAGGGCCCAGATTTGAAAATTACTATTTGCACCCCTCATTTTACTAAATAACCCCCCTTGGCCCCTTTTTTGCTGATTCTTTTTTCCGTAATGTTACGGAACCTCACGAATTATGTAACGATACTTGTTTTCTTTCCGTAATGTCATGAAACTTTACGGATTACGTAACCATCCCTTCTTCGGCTTTTGGAATGTTACGGAACTTTACAGATTGCTTAACGATGGGTGTCAAGTTCCTCGAAGCGGTCAAGCGAAGGTTGCATGCCATCAAACAATGGTCCTCGGACGAAATTAGGGTATGACAACAAGAATATAAAACATATAGGATATAGAACTAATAATGTATATATGATAAATTTAGATAAAACATCAAATCATGCTCAATATTTTTTTTTTTTGCAAAGATAATGAATCATGGTTATGGCATAGGAGAATTGCTCATATAAATATGGAACAATTAAATAAATTAATTTCTAAAGATTTAGTAATTGGGTTACCAAAGCACAGATTTGAAAAAGATAGATTATGTGATGCATGTCAAAAAGGAAAACAAGTAAGGGTCTCTTTCAAATAAAAAAAATATATTGTTTCTACCACTCAACCCTTACAACTTTTGCACATTGATCTTTTTGGTCATTCTAGAACCATGAGTTTTGGTGGAAATTATTATGCCCTTGTTATAGTTGATGATTATTCAAGATTCACATGGACATTATTTCTTACTCACAAAAGAGATGTTTTTCATACTTTTAAGAAACTTGCTAAAATCATTCAAAACAAGAAAAATCTTAACATTACATCCATTAGGAGTGATCATGGAGGAGGATTTGAAAATAAAAGTTTTGAATTATTTTGTGATGAAAATGGCATTGGACATAATTTTTCTGCACCTAGAACCCCTAAACAAAATGGAGTAGTTGAGAGGAAAAATAGATCTTTAGAAGAAATAGTTAGAACTTTGCTTAGTGATACAAATCTTCCTAAATATTTCTGGGTTGAAGCTGTCAATATTGCATGCTATATAATGAATAGAGCTTTAATTAGACCTATCTTAAAGAAAACACCATATGAATTGTACAAAGGAAGAAAACCAAACATTTCTCATCTTTATGTTTTTGGATGTAAGTGTTTTGTGTTAAACAATGAGAAAGACAACTTAGGTAAGTTTGATGCAAAATCAGATGAAGGTATTCCTTGGCTATTCCCCGAATAGTAAAACTTTTAGAATTTATAACAAAAGAACTATGATTATTGAAGAATCTATATCATGTTGCTTTTGATGAGACTAACCCTATAAGGCCAAGGAAGGAAACACTTGATGATATTACAAATTCTTTAGAAGACATGCACATTCATGAAAAATGGCATAAAGGCAAAGGAGATGGAAATGATGAAGACTCTCAAATTAATGAAACAAACAAATATAGATCTTCCAAGAGAGTGGAGAACTTCAAGATATCATCTTCTTGATAATATCATCGGTGACATCTCAAAAGGGGTAACAACTCAACACTCTCTCAAAGATGCATGCAATAATATGGCATTTTTTCTCTTTAATTGAACCTAAAAACTTAAATGAAGCCATAATTGATGAACATTGGATTATTGCTATGCAAAAAGAGTTGAATCAATTTGAAAGAAATCAAGTCTGGGAATTAGTTGATAAACATAATGATCATCCAATGATAGGAACTAAATGGGTATTTAGAAACAAATTGGATGAACATGGAATAGTTATTAGAAATAAGGCTAGATTAGTGGCTAAAGGATATAATCAAGAAGAAGGAATAGATTATGAAGAAACATATGCTCTAGTAGCCAAATTAGAAACCATTAGAATGTTATTAGCCTTTGCATCCATAATGGATTTTAAACTTTATCAAATGGATGTTAAGAGTGCATTTTCAAATGGTTTTATTCAAAAAGAAGTGTATGTTGATCAACCTCCTGGTTTTTGAAAATTCAGATATGTCCAATCATGTCTTTAAATTGAAAAAGGCTCTATATGGTTTAAAACAAGCCCCTAGGGCTTGGTATGAACGTTTGAGCAAATTTCTTTTAGAAAAGGACTTCACAAGAGGAAAGGTTGATACCACACTTTTCATCAAAAGAAAAATGAATGATATTCTTTTAGTACAGATTTATGTTGATGATATAATCTTTGAGTCTACTAATGATTCTCTATGCAAAGAATTCTCTCAAGATATACAAAGTGAATTTGAAATGTCCATGATGGGAGAGTTGAATTTCTTCCTTGGACTACAAATAAAACAAACAAAGAATGGAATATTTATCAGTCAGTCAAAATATTGCAAAGAACTGCTTAACAGATTAGAGATGAAAAATGCTAAACAAATGGCCACTCCTAAGAGCACTGTTTGCTATCTGGATAAAGATGAAACCGGTCAATCAATAGTCATAAAGAAATATAGAGGTATGATCAGATCTCTTCTTTATTTATCAGCAAGTAGACCTGATATAATGTTTAGCGTTTGTATGTGTGTAAGATATCAAGAAAATCCCAAAGAATCTCACCTTAGTGTTGTTAAAAGAATAATAAGATATTTATTAGGCACTATAAATCTAGGGTTATGGTATCATAAGGATTCCTCTTATAACTTAGTAGGATACTCTGATTCTGATTTTGCTAGATGAAAAACCGATAGAAAAAGCACTAGTGGCACTTGTCATTTTATTGGTTCTACTCTAGTATCATGGCATAGTAAAAAGCAAAATAGTGTTGTCATATCAACTGCAGAAGTGGAATATATTTTTGCTGGAAGTTTTTGTGGACAAATCCTTTGGATGAGACAACAACTCTCTGACTATTGCTTAAAGCTTGTTCATATACCTATCCGTTGTGACAATACAAGTGCAATCAATCTGTCCAAAAATCCTATTCTGCACTCTAGAACAAAGCATATTAAAATAAGGCATCACTTCCTTCGAGACCATTTTCAAAAAGGAGATTGCATATTAGAATTTGTTGACACAAAAAATCAGTTAGTTGATATCTTTACTAAACCTCTCCCCAAAGAAAATTTCTTTGCTATTAGAAGAAAATTAGAACTCATAGACCCAAATAACTTAGATTCCTAGCCACTTTGATTGTTTATAATGATTGTTTTTTATGGTTATTTATTATTAGACAAGTGGCCTCAGATATCTTAAGAAGGGGATTTGAATTAAGATATTACAAACTATTTCCCCAATTAAAATTCTACTTTGATTTTAATGAAAGTTCCAAGTTCCCTTAAAGATAGATTTCTAAAAGATGATTCAAAATAACCAATCTGAATGTAAATGTAAAGCAACAATAAATAAAAGAGATTAAGGGAAGAGAAAGTGCAAACTCAGTTTTATACTGGTTAGGCCACACCCTTGTACCTACGTCCAGTCCCCAAGCAACCCGCTTGAGAGTTCCACTATCTTGTAAAAACCCTTTACAAGTTCTGAACCACACAAGGACAACCCTTCCTTTGTGTTCAGATTGCTTTACAACAAGAGACCCTCGGTCTCTTAATCCCTTTTTAGAAGTAAGAAGAAGAGAAGAAGAAATCTCTCTTGAAAGAGATAGATTGAACAATGAAGCACTCAAATAATTCCTTATTGAATTGCAATTGTTTTGGCCAAGGAATATTTTAGAGGATAAGACAATTTTGCTTTTGAGAGGATAAGACTTTTTTGTTCAGAAAAACTCTAAGCAAATTCGTGTTCCAAGTCACATATAAATAGACCTTTGATGGCCATTCAAAAACCATTTGAACAGATGTGACTCTTGGAAAATATTTTCTAAAAATCTCCTCGGGTAATTGATTACAAGACTTGTGTAATTGATTACAGGCTTTAAAATTTGAATTAAAAACGTTCAATAAATGCTGGTAATCGATTACCATCGAAGTGTAATCAATTACACATTGTAAAATTTGAATTCAAATTTCTAATAGTTGTTATAAATAGTTTCAACTGCTGTTAATCGATTACAATACTCATGTAATCGATTACATGCTTTCAAAAGTATTCAAAATCATTTTAAAAGCATTTCAAGAAGTATTTTGGCCACTGGTAATTGATTACATCCTCTGGTAATTGATTACCAGAGAGTAAATCTTTTGTAAAAACATTTTAGCTTAAATTCTTTGGCCAAACCTCTTGTTGTTTCAACTTGGAATTCCCTTCCCAAGTCTCTAGAGATTATCTTGATCATATATCTTGAATTTCTTGGATTCTTGTCTTGAATTAACCTTGAGAAGCACATGATCCTCTTGAATTAAACTTGAGAAGCGCATGATCCTTTGGCATCATCAAAACATCAAAGTCTTTGCTTCTACATTTATCATGATTGTTTAATTTAATTATAATGATTGTTTAATTTAATTATAATGATTGTTTTTTATGGTTGTTTATCATGATTGTTTATGATAAATATTTATCTTGATTGTCTATATTGGTTTCTTATAATAAATTGTTTGTCATGATTATTAGACTTGAAAATCATATTTTAGGGTCTGGTAATCGATCACCAATCCCTATAATCGATTACCATAGAACAAGACTGATGTAATCGATTACAATACCAGAGGCTGTGGGTAGTTATAGATTACGCCTGTAATCGATTACAATAGGTTGTAATTTGTTGTAATCGATTACAACTCATCCCTGCCTATAAATGCAGCTTTTTCTCTCTCTTATTTCAGAACCCTTTTCCTCTCTCTCTCTCATTGACGGCACCCTCCATTCCTAAAACTTCAAATCCTCATAACTTTCTCATTTCTTAACCAAATCCTTTCAAACAAAGTGCAAACTTCATCATTTTCAATTATCTACAAACCCCATCCATCATGTTCCTGAACTACCAACCATCATGTTCATTTCATCTACTTGCTCTCACATTGAAAGTGAACGTTTAATAGATCTCATAGACTTTGGCACACCCTTCTCTGGAGGGGGACACATTGAAGTGGTATTCAAAAAATGCAAGTTCATGACCCTTACTCTTCAATGTGATTTTCTCGTCCACATCAAGCTGTGAAAATCTCTTTAACAATACATCAACTTCATTTGTGAATGTTAAGTCCCCCAAGAATCACATTTGTCATTTGTACCATTCATGGATAACATATTCCAATCCACATGAATGAACTTCAAGGGTATTGAGCCAATCATATGGTTATACCTAACTAGTTCATAGGTACATGGTAGGCCATGAGTAGTTCTGAGTGTTAAGCCATAAGCAGAGCTATCAACACCAATGGTGGTAGAGAGCACTTCAACTCATCAAAGATTAAACTTTGTGCCTATGTTGATACGAAGCCCCAAATTCTATTGTAAAATAGTGTATTGAACCCATGGTCAATCATGTTCATGCTTTACTGAAATGACGCCTTAAGTTCAGTATGTTGGAAATATAAGCATGTTATTTGTGTTGAGTCCAAAACCCTTTCTATTTTAATTATGACAAATCTTTTGAACACAAATCATAAGTCTTCTGAGCTTATTCCTACTGATGAGTTTGCTTAAGTGTATTAAAAAAAGACAAGTATTTTAAAGAATAACAATTGAAGTAAACTAAAGGCTATCGCGAGTCACTTAGAAAGGATGATAGGCTTATAAGCTCAAAAGAAGACTCAAAGTGTCATTGGCTATGTACTACAATGAAGTCAACATGCTCATTGGAGAAGAGAAAACATTAAGCCAAGAGAAGAAATCAACAACTAAAGGACAAGAATAACATTGCTCTAGATGGAACAATTATAAACAATTGTAAAACAACATTGCTACAATATACTCAAAATGGTATTTCATCAACAGGATGAGTTCATTCTAAACATTGTATATGGAGCTCCAAAAATGCATTTGAGATGTTATTGGTTTCTATGGAAAGCTTGAAGAAAGATCTTTCATGAAGAAGTTGTGGTCTGAAATAACTTGGACCATGGACAAAATTGAGCCCGAAGTTGCAAACGAAAATATGCCAAGACAACTTGACATGTATGCAATAACTTGAAGACTGCTTGAGCTACAAAAGTGCATTTGAGATGATATCAGTGTCTATTGAAAATCTAAGAGAAATATCTATATCTTTCATGAAGAAGTCATGAGCTAATATGATTTTTATCTTGGATGAAATTGATGATCAAGATAAAGATGTCATTTTGTCCTCACAATATAACACAACAACAATGCATTGAAAATTGCTTATGTTGTAGTGGTCCAACTAACATGAGACCAATTCCTGAATGTCAAGGATAGAATCCTCTACAAAATTCATGCATACATTGAAATCCATCTTGGCAATTCAAAGGGTCAACGAAATAAAAAATAGTAGCAAGCACAACAAGCTACAACAAGCTCACACTAGAATGTTTGGAATACAAGTTTGTCATGTCTTCTCATCAAAGTATCCCCCACAAGAAGAACATTCACTGGATTTCCATCTACATCAGTGAACTCTCTCAAAGAACATCATATGCAAGAAATCTATGCAAGACAACATATCTACAAATGATACATATACAACGCACACGGCATAACAAGTGTTATGATGAGTTCAAAATAAGCTCATAATGGATGTCTCTATTGTGATTTCAAGTGAGAAGCTTTAGAAGATTTGAAAGAACCCCATCTATTGATGAAGTCAATGCTTCTCTTTGAAGATCTCAATTTTACCAAGTTGCAAAGACATCAAGAAGGCCTTACATAGAAGATTTATCAAAGACTACAATGAACATACAACATCAAAATGGTGTAATTGAGGACTCTGAGAATGTGGACATCAAAATGATACTCGAATGATAGACCAAAATCAAGACAAGAAAGATTTTTTCCTAGAGAAGTTTTGGTGTGTAACATCAGAATGAAGACTAGAGAGATTTTGTGAAGTCTAAACAAAGGACAAAACACTAACACAATAGTTACAACAACCTTCACATGTTACCTATGTTGGAGTATGTTACTTCAAAATTAAATATGTTGTGATGAAGTGTTTGGATTGATGGTGTAGAGCTATCTATATTGTCATATCATGTTATCTTCATTAGAAGGAACCTACATTAGAATAGGTCCTTTCTCAACAACATGAGAATCCAATTATGATGTACCTTCATAAGCATATCATATTTGTTCTTTAGAATGAAAAACTTTAGAACAAATTCATATTTGTCAAATCAAGTACAACTTGCATATTTCTACTTCTTTAAGAAGTTGTTGTCGAGCTAAGGGCCCCACTTTCAACAACTATTTTCTTGGGGTATCTTAGACTTGAAGGAAGCTTTTGAAGAGAGAGAAGAAGGCTCAACTGTCATGACGACTAGTTTTCCTTGTGGGGTCTATAAACTATTAGAGGACAATTGCAGAACAAATGAGAGAAAGTGATGACTCGTCTTGGCATTTTGATAGAAGAAGAGGCTACAACGGTGGCAAGCACAAGTGCCAAGGTAAAGTTGACATGGTTGGTAGACCTATATCACCGCTACATTGAGTCGGGCTCATGTGTTTGGTCTGCCATGACTTATCTATTGCACTTGATTGATAGTATGATATTTGCCAACAAGTCCTTGACTCATGTCCATGTCGCCTACCTCCTATACCGTAACAACCTGGATATTTGTCACAAGTACGCACGGGGAGTCATTGCACTGGTGTACCTTTATGACCATCTCTCCTATGCGAGCCAGTACAACATCAAGCAAGTTGGAAGTTATATGACGTTACCCATGGTAAGTAAATTATTGTAGTATTGTAATTATTTTTATTTTTATAGTTATTGTAATTAATTTGTTATGAATTTTTATAGTCATGGGCATTTGTGCATTTGCGCATTTGCTCAATGTTGGCTACTTAGAGCTGACAAGTTATGATGTTGATGACCCGATAGCCACCAGGTGGAAGCCATTGAGAGGTACCATGTGTGTCCTTCCAATCAAGGAGAAATTGGATGAGCTGCAAATGGAATTTTTCGCTTGGTGTCCATTTGATTTGCATAGGGGTGTGAGGCCTTTCGCACAACAAGCACTTTTCTTTAGCTTCATCAAATGCAAGAATGATGTGTGGCCTTATCGTCTAGAGAGGGTGTTGAGGCAGTTTTTCCATGTATAGAGGATTCCATGCAATCCATCTCGTCGTCCTATGTATCAGCTTTATGATAAGGCGTGGACAAAGTGGGAGCAACATATCATTCCTTTGGGAAAAGTTGTACCTCTGACTATTTGCCTTGGTTTTATAAGGTTTCCCACCACTGTCATTCTATTGGAGGAGGAACAACCATCATCTGGTCCTATACGTTTATCGCCCATCCTAATACAGCCACTAGCAGACTATGTACCGAGTGAAGACTACTCTTGCTTGGTAATGCAAATTGGATTTTGTTATTTTTTACCTATATTGTCATTGAAATAGCAGTTACTAATTGTAATTCTCATCACGACTGAAATAAATTAAAAGTCTAAATTAATTTAAATTAAATATCACTTTCAAACTATAAAAACTAAAAGTTTCGAATCAATTATGCAACTATACCTATTTAAAATTATTTTAGTTAATAATACTAATAATACTTAATAAAACAATAACACAAGTTTAAAAAAAATATTAATTTACAGATTGGTAATCCGTAAGAAACTTACGGATTGACAATCTGTATGTTACTTATGGATTGTCCAATTGACAATTCGTATGTTTCTTACATATTACCAATCCATAAATTGTATATAACTTACGGATTATCAATCCGTAAGTTTTGCGCAAAAAAAAAAGATCCAAATTGGAGACCTTACCTCCACCATTAATGGTGTAACCACTTACCGACGAACCACCGTAATCAAAGAGGACACAACCAACGAGCACCTCTCACGAGAATGAAGGTGAAGGCAATGAAAAAAAAAATAAAGCATGATCGAACAAGGAAAGTGAAGAAGTTATAAGAAAGGGGTATTTATGGAATTTTCAAAAGTTGTTGGGTGCACAAGAAGTTTTATAGGTACACAAAGCAACTCCCAAACATGAGATAGATTTCTTTGTGATTGAATGACTCAAGGGTGATGATATACGAGTAAACACTGAATTTGAATTACAATCCACAAAAGCATGCAACATGATCTTATTCAAAACCCCTCAAAAGCTAAAACAACTTATCCATGTCACCTCATTCAATAGTTTAAACTTGCATCAACACATTATCGATACCTTACAATAAAAACGAAAATTTGATGAATGCCTCAAAAAGGAAGATATTTGATACGTATCCCCAAAAACAGATATACAGTACACCTCATTCAGATGATAAACAATTGTACATTTTAATAACTAGTTTGTTTGGTCGTTTCTCTTCTATTTGTATCCTATTCTTTTCCATGAATAAATTACAAGCTCCTGGAGCAGTCTGCAGAAATATGCCAGCAATTCCTTGGACTGAACGTGAAGAGTTCAGAAGGAGAATCACATCTGAGTTACAAGCATCTGGAACATTCTGCAAACATTGCAATAGCAATTCCTTGGTTGGCGATTGTATAGTCCAATAGAAGCAGAATATCTTCCTCACCATGCTTCTCCTTTAAGAAAATGAGTTGGTCCTTGATTCCTTGAGACCCTAGTATCCAGTGTAAATTTTTGGACACAAGTTTTATTATAAAACAGGTAAAAAGAAAATACTAGTTAAAAACCATCACAAGAATGCGCATCACAAACCAGCCGTTTGAAGGATCTGTTGTAAGAAGTTTTCTTTGAATTCTCGGCATCTGGTTTGGCACGATTCAGAGCCTACAAAACAAGTGTAGGTTCTATTAAAAATTATGTTGCGAAATTCGGCAAATCATTTAAGGGAAAATGACAACCAACACATTTATGTCACAAAAAAGTTAATCAGAAACGTAGACTGTAAAACACTGATTGCACGGGCCAATGCAGCAGAACAAGTTCACTCAACTATACAATGTGTAGGATTTTAGTTGGCTACCAAACTAGGTGCATTCTTTTGGAACAAACCAAATGCCAATGTTAGGACGGTAGTTGATATATGTAAAAAACGGGGAACTTTCCCTAATCACAACCTGTTAGGAACCGAGGGTTTCCCCTTCACAAAAGATTTTTCTCCTTTCACAAAGAATAGCTCAATTTACAATGACAACAAAACTCCTCTCTCCTATCCTTTTTCCTCTATTTATATCTAATAAACTCCTCTAACTAACTAACTAACTAATTAACAAACTAACTATCTTAACTAACTTTCCCTTCTCCTAATATCCTAACAATACACTCCTCCTAAAAATCAACCTTGTCCTCAAGGTTGGAATTTGAAAACTGGAATTGCACATTGAAACTTCCTCAAGTTTTCTTCGATTGCTGGAAGACAACTGCACCCATTGTAGCTTAATTAGGAATGACCCACTGCCCCTGATGTGGGGTTGAGTTCTGTGGCTCCAATGGAGATCGGGATGGAAGCAAATTCTGAATAATCTGGACCTCCATGTGTGGTGCTGCAATCTCTTTCCATCTCCGCTCTCTTAAAATGTCATCAGCTACACAGGGCTCCAAATTTAGTAGTATAAATCTTGCTGCCCAGTTTCTGCTCCTCTTTTACGAATCCTATTTTGACAGCCCATTTGGGCCTGATCCACTATGTAAAAAATTGTACAGACTTTGTAGAATTCCAAAAATTCCCCTTCCTCTTTCCCATCCTTCAGAACTGAAACATTTACTCTAACAAGACGTGCCTCTTTGGTGTCCCTCCATGGGGGATCAACTGTAAACCTACTGGCCACTTCATACAAACTCAGATCCGGCAGCTTCGGTGGTGGTGGGGATGAGGGTGGACTCCGTATAACTTGAACCATCATGACTGCCTCTGTACATACCTTCTGCCTTGGCTCCATTGTTGATCTGTCATCCATAGGCACACCAAAGTTTAATGCCAAAGGCTCACCCAACAAGTTGGCATTCCAAGATTCCAACACCATTGATGTTCCAACCACCTTCATGATCGAATTTCGGTACAACAATGATTTCTGTGTCATCACAATCTTTTTATGGAAATCTGAATCTTGAAAAGAATGAGGCTTGGCTGCATCACCAGCTTCAACTTCCTTCTTGATCAACTTTGGTATTGGGTTATCAAGAAAATGGTCTTTGCAGCTCACATTCTTCAGTCTGTTTTCATTGTGTTTCTCCTTCTTGATCAAAGGATCAACTTCTTCCTCCATCATAACTTTTCCATTTTCTGTTTCTCTTGCTAATTTTACTTCATCATTTTTGGTTTCTTCACCACAAGGTGCATGGTTCTTGATTACTGAACCTTCTTTACTTTTGTTTTCTGATTTCAAGAATTGCAATGGGTCATCAATCATCATCACACTCAAAATTCTTCCATCAAAGGTGGGTAGTTCCAGCTTTCCTGTCCAAGAAGGCCTCTGGCTTTACTACATTCTGACCCACTTCCCTCCATGCTATTTTTGCCTTGCTGAGTCGAATGAGGATCAACCTCTTCAGTCAATATCTTGCATGTTTCAGCTCTTAAATGTTGGTCCTCTCTTTCAAGAACATTGTGAAACTCTTCCTTTTTTCGATGCGGGTTTCCTTTTTCTTGCTTGACATGCACTACAAGATCAATTTTTGTCTTGCTGAGTCGAATGAGGATCAACCTCTTCAGTCAATATCTTGCATGTTTCAGCTCTTAAATGTTGGTCCTCTCTTTCAAGAACATTATGAATCTCTTCCTTCTTTTGATGCGGGTTTCCTTTTTCTTGCTCGACATGCACTACAAGATCAATTCTTTGAACTGTTTCATGTCTGACATATTGTCCTTGATGTGGCCAATGTCATGTTGCAGCTCCGTCAATTTCTTCCCTTGATCGCTGGCCAATTTCTCCAATGCTTCCACTCGGTTTTCCATCACAAACACGGATCTGGCAGGTTGCACCTTCGCATTAGTGCTGTAGCAAACTCCTCCCAAGGAGGATTTCTTTCGCCAAAATTGGAACCAATGCACTGCATTCCATTCCAATGAACGTAAGTCTCAACTTCTCCATCGGCTTAATTTGCTGCACCTCGAAGAATTTTTCCGCTCTAGCAACCCACCCTAGCGGATCGCTCCTTCAAACAAAGGTAGCTCTACCCTCTTTACCCAAGAACATTCCATTTCTCCGTTCCTTCCTCAGCGACCTTTTACATCTCATGCGCGTTCTTGTCTACGATCTCCTCTTTGTCAAGAGTAATACCTTGTTTCTGCGTAATGTATCTTAACAAACTTGAAAGCTGGATGAAGAATGAGAGAGGGTAGACAGAGAGAGAGAGGGAGAGATAGGGTGAGTGTGAAAGGGCGACCTCGAGGGAGACAGTGGGAGAGAGAGAGACAAGGACGACATCCATATTCAGATAGTGTGAGGAGATGGAACAGTAGACATGGAGGTCACAATCAACAATGGAGCCTTGCAGAGAGAGGAGAGGTAGGCTACAAGGAGGACAGCAAGTCTGTAATCAATGAGGACAATGGGTTGAAGTAACCCATAGGAGGAACAGGAAGATGGCAGTTAACAGAGCCACACCAAAGTTCAGCAATCACCAATGGCAAGATAGAACAGTAACATGGAGAAACAAGGCTGATGTAACGACTTTTTACTTCTATAGATTCCCTACATGGGTAAATGAGAAGGATTTATGGCAGACATTCCAAAGATGGGGCAAGGTGTGGGAGGTTTTCATTCCCAAATCTAGAAATAAGGAAGATCACAGATTTGGTTTTGTCAGGTTTAAGGAGGTTGAATACGAACAGGGGTTGGAAAGGCAACTAGATAACAACATTTTCTTTGGAGGGACGAAAATGTTTGTTAACCGACCTAAATTTGAAAGGGGAAAGGTGACTCGAGGAAACCAAAATGCTAACACTATACCTGGCAAGGTGAGTATACAGGAGGTGCCCAGACGTAACCAAGGAGATTTGAAAACAAACTCTAATGGTGGTAGACTTCGGTCTTATGTCGAGGTGGTTAGAGCGGCGTCGCCAGGAGTGAGTAGCCTATGCAATCAGAAGGATGACTTCCAGGAAGCTATAAAGGATGTTCAGAGACCAGTGGTCCTGAACCCAACCATGGAGCAGAAGGAATGGCTACAGAAGGCTTGGGTGGGGAGATTGAAAAATAGAGGCATGTTTGAAAGGGTAGAGGAGGAACTGAAATGGGCGGTAGACTCGGACGTTACCCCTCGTTACTGGGCTGATGACTGGATCATCCTACCATCCTACCTAACATGGATGATACTAAGGCGAGTCGGCTTATATATGAAGAAACGACGAACGGGTTCACACCCATCCTGGACCTTCAGAAGTGGTCCCAGGATATTCGACCAACACACAGGCTTGCGTGGGTCCTTCTGTGGGGTCTTCCGCCGACTGCATGGGAGCCGAAATATATGGAGAAGGTGGTGGCGGAAATCGGTGAGATGGTGGAAGTGGATGAAATGGTGGAAGAGCGACGGCGACTCGACGTGGCAAGAATACTTATTAGGACGAAGATGAGGCCGAGGATCTAGACGGCGGTGCTGGTCGTCATCGACGGTGTTGAAATCTCTCTTGACGTGGTTGAAGACACGAGCAGTTTGGGAGTGAAGACGAAACCGCAGCGTATCACCAGTTGGCTTCCGCCATCTCCATTCTCGACGGAGCCAAACAGTCCCGCCACCGCCGGAGATGATATTCTAGGGGCCGATATTGATTGCGACCTCACCGACGGCGGCCCCGACGACGTTGACGGTGGTTACTCCAACCATGGGAGTCAACCTCATTCCCTCCAAATGCGTCGTGACCAATGAATTCAAGCCATTGGTCGTTGTTGCTTGGACCGGTCCTTCATTGAGAGTGATGACGTGGACCATCCACATGGCGACAACAACATCTCGGATCAATACCCAACCGTTGAGGCTGCTGTGTCCCAGGAACCCAACAATGGTCAAATGCTTTTGAAAAGGAGAGCATTAAATGATATGGCACAGTGGGAGAGGAGAGATAACATGCAAACAAAAAAAGCAAGGAACTGGTCACATGATGCAAGGGAGGGTCAGCAGAGGAATCCAAATGAGGTAACCTCTGGAGTCACAGCCCGAGACACAGAAGGGGCACAGGAGAAAGAAAAGCTGCAAGAGGAAAGTGTGCCAGCAACCAATGTTCAGGCCAACAATAGGGTCAATATATCCCTAGGCCATTCTGATCTCTGTGTGGAAGGGGGGGGATTTGGGCCTGAGGCCACATGGCCCAATTCCTGCTGTTGCTACTAAGTTCTACGTTAGAAGAAAGGAGGCTTTGGAGATTAGAGGAGAGGCCCAAATTAATATGGAACCAGCCGTGGACCCATTATCAGCTTCAAAAATGGTATCAAGATACAAGGGGGACCTAAGGGGAACTTCTACCACTAAAGCCTCACAACATGAACCAAACAGCAAATACCAAGACAATAGCTTAGGGCAAGTCAACCATGATATTTTGGAAAAACAATGTGCCCTAGTAAAAGAAATGGGTCTGACCCATGGGGAGGACAGTCAGAAAACTCAAGGAATGATGCTAGATATGGAAAAGAGAGATAACAAGGTGGCAGCTGAGATGGGAATTAAATATCATCAATCATGATTATTCTTTCTTATAATTCAAGAGGTTTGGGCAGGGGGATTAAGTGGGCTGCCATTAGGAGGCTCAATTTAAAACATAAGGTGGACCTCATGTGTATTCAAGAAACAAAAAAGAAAAGTTTTGATAAGATCATCTGTCAATCTATGTGGGGGGATTCTACTTTATCTTGGGATAATGTTCCTTCAGCCCAGGCATCTAGTGGTTTGTTGTGCATGTGGAACAACTTAGCTTTTGAGGTGGAAAGGAGGGTCAAAGGTAGAAATTTCTTAATGTTGGAGGGGAGGTGGGTGAAAGAAAATCAGTGGTTGTCCATTGTTAATGTTTATGCCCCTTGTGATCTAGCTGGGAAAAGAGCCTTGTGGGATGAGTTGAGGCAGTTGAAGGTTTCTAATCCTATGGTTTATGGTGCTTCCTTGGGAATTTTAACAGCATCAGGAGTCAGGAAGAAAGAATTGGCTCATCCCAAAGGATTGCTGCCACTCCTGACATCTCAGAATTCAATGATTGGATATCTGAGATGGAGCTTCAGGATATTAAGTGCTTTGGTGCAGGTTTACTTGGTTTAGGCCCAATGGCAATGTGAAGAGCAGACTTGATAGATTTCTGGTTTCAGATCAGTGGATATCTCTATGGCCTGATACCTCTCAGCATGTCCTTCAAAGGGATTTCTCAAACCATTGTCCAATCATCTTGAAAACAAGGATGGTGGACTGGGGTCCTAAGCCCTTTCAGGTTGTGGACTGGTGGCTCAAAAAAAAAGGATACCAAACAATGGTGAAGGAGGCTTGGAGCAGAGATCAGCAGGGTGGTTGGGGGGGAATTGTCCTTTAAAACAAATTGAGGAACCTAAGATACTGAATAAAATAGTGGAGTAAAGACAAGGGGGATATTAATGCCAACAAGATTCAAAATCTGAGGTAGAAGTTAAATGATTTGGAAACCTTAGCTTCTGATAGAATTTTGTCTGAAGATGAAGTTAAGGTCAAGAAATCCATCCAGCAAGACCTGTGGGATGCTTCAAATGCATATGAATCACTGTTGAGACAGAAATCTAGGGCTAAGTGGATCAAGGAAGGTGATAGCAACTCAGCATACTTTCAAAAAGTTATAAATTTCAGAAGAAGCTTAAATGTTTTTCAAGGAATCCTCATTGATGGTGTATGGGTTCAGCAGCCCAACCTAGTCAAGAATGAAGTTGTTAATTTCTTTCTTGAGAGGTTCACTGAACAGAACTCTTCTAGACCTACTTTGGATGGGGTCCATTTCCCCATGATTGATCAGAGACAAAGGGAGGGGATGACTGCACCTTTTTCTGACCAAGAACTCAAAGATGCTGTTTGGAGTTGTGGGGGGGATAAATGTCCGGGGCCAGATGGTTTTAATTTCAACTTTATCAAGGAATTTTGGGGGGCGTTGAAACCTGATTTCAGAAGATTTGTGGATGAATTCCATGTTCATGGCAGCTTCCCTAGAGGCAGCAATGCCTCCTTTTTGGCCCTTATTCCTAAAACAACCCACCCTCAGTCTTTAAATGATTACAGACCCATTTCTCTTATTGGTTGCATGTATAAAATAATAGTCAAACTTTTGGCAAAAAGGTTGAGGAGAGTGCTTTCTGGGATAATTGATGAAAAGCAGTCAGCGTTCATAAAGGATAGACATATCCTTCATGGCATTCTGACTCTCAATGAGGTGGTTGAGGAAGCTATTCAGAGAAAGAAGCCAGTTATGGTTTTTAAAGTGGATTTTGAAAAAGCTTATGATTCTGTATCTTGGTCTCTTTTGGACTACATGCTGGTAAGGTTAGGATTCTACCTCAAATGGAGAAAGTGGATTACTGCTTGCCTCCAATCAGCCACCATTTCAATCCTAGTTAATGGAAGTCCTACAAAGGAATTTGTCCCTACTAGAGGCTTGAGGCAAGGGGATCCTCTAGCTCCTTTGCTCTTTAATATAGTGGGTGAGGGTCTTACCGGTATGATGAGAGAGGCTCTTAACAAAAACCTTTATAGAAGCTATCTGGTTGGGAAGCAAAATGAGCCTATAAATATCCAGCAATATGCTGATGATACAGTCTTTGTTGGTGAGGATTCTTGGGAGAATGTCATTGTCTTGAAGGCCATGCTTAGAGGTTATGAAATGGCTTCGGGTCTGGAGATCAACTTTGCCAAAAGCCACTTTGGGATCTTTGGGGTTCAAGCCAATTGGGTCCATGATGCTGCCCAATTTTTGAATTGTAGACAGATGGATACCCCTTTTCACTACCTGGGTATGCCTATTGGGGTCAAGCCTTCTAGTCGGGTGGTATGGGAGCCTCTGATTAGCAAATTTGAAGCTAAGCTATCTAAATGGAACCAGAAAAATTTATCCATGGGTGGCAAGGTCACTTTGATAAAGTCTGTTCTGAATGCCCTACCAATTTACCTATTATCTTTTTTCAAGATACCTCAAAGAATAGTTGACAAGTTGGTGTCTCTCCAAAGGAATTTTATGTGGGGAGGAAATCAAGATCATAAGAAAATCCCTTGGGTGAAATGGGATGTTATCTGTCTTCCGAAGAATGATGGGGGCCTGGGGATTAAGGATCTCTCTAAATTCAATGCAGCTTTGAGGGGTAGATGGATTTGGGACTTATCCTCCAATCAGCATCAATTATGGGTCAGAGTTTTAAACTCCAAATATGGAGGGTGGTCAGATCTGCAGAATGGCAGAGACAAAGGTTGGCATTCCCAATGGTGGAAGGATCTTAGAAAGCTAAATCAGCAGTCTGACTTCAGCATTATCCATCAAAATATGGCTTGGAAGGTTGGATGTGGGGATAAAATAAATTTCTGGAAAGATAACTGGTTGGGAGAGGAATGCAGCCTTCAGCAGAAGTATAATCAACTTTTTCTGATTAGCAGACAACAGAATTTTCCCATTTCTAAAATGGGAAATTTTTCTCAGAATATATGGAGCTGGGATGTGAAGTGGAGGAGGAACTTATTTGATCATGAGAATGAAGTAGCAGTGGCTTTCATGGAAGACATTACTGCTATTCCTATTCAGCGACATCTGACGAACACCATGTTATGGAAAGCTGATCCCAGTGGTTTGTATTCCACTAAGTCAGCCTATAGGCTAATGATGACATTCAACAGATCTGTTCCTGAGAGGAGGATTTTCCAGACAATATGGAAGTTAAAAATCCCCCCAAGGGTTGGGGTTTTCTCTTGGAGGCTTATTAAGGATAGGCTCCCCACTAGGGCCAATCTCCTTAGAAGAAATGTGCCCATTCAGGATACTATGTGCCCACTTTGTGGGATTGAGCAGGAGGAGGCTGGTCATCTTTTTTTCAACTGCAAAATGACTATGGGTTTGTGGTGGGAATCCATGAGATGGACTCAGGTCATAGGTGCTCTTCCAGCTAACCCAGCAAGTCATTTCATCCAATTCTGTGATGGCTTTGGTGCAGGGAGAAATCATAGTAGATGGTGTGGGTGTTGGATTGCCTTAACTATCACCCCATTTGGCAGCATAGGAATTTTCTGTTATTTCAGGGCATTCCTTTCGACCCTTCCAAAGTGATGGATGATGCTTTATTTCTTGCTTGGTCTAGGTTAAAAGCTAGTGAGAAAGGTTTCAATACTCTATTTAACCTACCAATCTTTCAGAGTCCTTTGGTTAATTTGGGTTGTTTCCTTTTGTGGTGGGGTTTTGTTGGGTTTTTCCTTTGTTTTTGGAAGGTGGCACCTTAGGTGTCTTGTATCTGTTCTTAATCAGTACCTCTGGTACTGTTTGTTTATTAATAATATATATCTTCTGCCTTCCAAAAAAAAAATACCTTGTTTCTGCATCCACTTCTTCAACATTTATCTCACTCACCTCTCCCACACTTTTCTTGATTTCTGCAATATGGGAACCTTGTTCCTTGTTCACTCATTGCTTTCTTCAATGCCTCAACAGAAGTTTCTAGTGCCACGAATCTCGCATCAAACTTGTCCATTGTTCCTCAATCGGGATCCGGCAGGTTGGACCAATTGTTTGGAACCAAGGATTGAAATGATGAAGAAAAGAAAGGATTTTATTGACTAGAAAGAAAAGAACAGAAAATAGGAGAGAAAACTCTTTTCCAAGGGTTCCCCTTCACAAAGAATTTCTCCTTTCACAAAGAGCTAATGCTCAATTTACAATGACAACAAAACTCCTCTCTCCTATTCTTCTTCCCCTATTTATATCTAATAAACCCCTCTAACTAACTCATTAACAGACTAACTTTTCCTTCTGCTTATATCCTAACACAACCTTTTCAATAAAGCATATACCTAGCTATTATGTAATGTCCAGTATCCACTATATTACATTTTAATAATGAAACACATTCAACTGCAATATCAAACAAAGGTGAGGTACTAAAAAGCATTTTTTAGTAAGAGCTACAGCAAAAGTTTACTTGAACAAGTAAATAAATGCAAGATTACCTGAATCAAGGACTCCACACGCCGCCGCATACGTGTATGCATAAATCCTTCTGAGCACTGTCACAAATATGCATAATGTAGATCAGGATCAAACATCACTTTTGCAGGTTTATTAAAAAAGAAATAAACATTATTGAACAGCCAAGTATATAACATTATTAGCATAAGATTCTCTAAATCTATTCCAATTCCCATAATCCGCACTTAACGTTCTTGAAAGTGTTCAAATCTATATTAACAAACTCCACATCACCATATACTCTCTCCCAACACTTTCCAGTAGTGCCCCTCGTATTTACTTTTTTAAATAAAAATGATATACGTTAAGAAAGTAAAATTATTTGTATAAGTATTTACAAATCTTTTTTGTAAAACAAGAAAAAAAATGGTTTTATGTAAGATCAAATAAAATCCTTTATATCTAAATATTTCAGAGGAAAATATGGTATCTTTTATTAATCATTTCCAACCATTCTTCCTTATGCATACTGAGGCAAACATGATAGTTTAAATCCCAAGCTAAATAATGAAAAATTATAATCCATGTAAAAGACGGTAATAACTTCTTTATGATGCCAAATCAAGGTCGCATGTGCATTGTCGTGACCCAATACTGAATACAAGAAATTGAAGTCATATAATGCACTGAAAATATTTAGTCCAAAGAAACCCACACCTTAACATGATAGCTAACATAGGCATGAAAAGTTGACAGATTCCATACTGTACGATCCAGTTTCTGGCCTTCGACATGACGAGGGAAGATAACTGCAGAGTTTAACATACTACATTGCAGTGATGCTAGCAAAAAATATATGTATACATACAATGTGACACTTTTCCTGACACTAACCAAATGTCACAAATCCTGCATTCGCAGATAATGCATCAGCGGGAACTTCTTTTAGTTCCAGTGGAGGAGTAAGAGACCACGAACAAGGAGGGGTATTATTAAGTCCAGCTGTACGCCTGGCTTCGACAAATTCCTAAATTATAATAAAGCTTGAAAATTGAAACCATCAAACCACACAAAAGAGTAGTAAAGCACCAAACAAGAATGGTTTACAGAATACAACAAAAATGATACTTTATCTCTCTCCCTACTCTCTTTAATCCCAATGACCCTTAGATATGTAATACCTAAAACCATACCTGCAGGAATGAAGTTGCAAGAACAATGTCTATTGAATCGTTGAATCTCATAGGATACACCACAGTTACCTTATCAGCCTGTCAAAAAAGATGTTTCATCAACTAGATTTTACAAGTTTCAAATTAAAAGAGTTCTTTATTTTATTATTTTATCCTTTTCTTTATTCCCAACTCAACTAACAGTAACTATTGTTGCAGATTTGAATATCACACAAAAAGCACTATCTCCTAATATTTGTGTTATATGCTTGGTTGATTAAGGAGGTTTTTATGGCACAGCAGTTCACATGGAATAAGATTAGGCATTTCATCCTATCTAATGTAATGTGTGCACTTTTAAGGGGTTTTCCTAAAACATATTGAGGATTGGACATTTGTGTTAACAGACCCCATTTAAATAGAGTATAAGCTGAGCCAGCATTCTGACTCAGCATAATTATTTATCAGTTGTCATTCTGTTATGACAAGCTTGAGTTAGTTAGGATCTAGATCTAGCTCCTAGTGTAAGCTACTGTTTAGTTTTTTTTTTGCTCAGCAAAAGTATAAGTAGTATTAAATGAGTACCAGAGGTACTAAGCTTACAAATATTGATATCAAGCACTAGGTTCCAGATCAGACTTGCTGCAGTCTTGATAGGAACCCAAGCCTGAAATCAGAATTACATAATTTGAACACAACTGTAACATGATACTCCTACTCTAACTCCTAAAAGCTAATCGAATATTGGTCGACCAATGGTTAAAGCTTGTCTCAAAATCCTTCTCTAAGTTACGAAGCCAAGTCCATAATAAAAATAATGCATCATCCATGATTTTGTTAGCATTGAATATGTCGTTAGAAAAGATAATGTTGTTCCGCTGCTGCCAAATAGACCATGTCAACGCTAGCCACCAACACTTCCACCTGCTGACCTTTACAGCCTCAGCCACCCCAAATATATGTTGAAGGAAATGATGTTTTGGGTTTTGCGGGAGAGGACCCATGCAATTCGCCCAAGACATCGATTCCCACCACAGCGGACTGATTTTACTGCAATGAAAAAACACATGACCTGTATTCTCCTCCAGATTACTGCAAAACACGCAAGTCGTATCATTTAATTTCACCTGTCGTCTGTGAAGGTTTGCCCTTGTAGGTAGTCGATCTCTAAGTAACCTCCATGCGAAAGCTAATACTTTATTTGGTGCATTTGTCTTCCACAGTTCTTCAAAAGCTGACAGCTCTGCCCCTTCTGCTGCAATCTCCCTCATCATGGTGTAAGCACTTCTTGCGGAATAATGGCCACTAGGATCTGCCACCCACAACCACTCATCTTTTCTGTCTGGCTGAATTTGCTTGCTGTCCACATCGTTTAGAAAAGCGACAGTCATGCCTAACTCATTATCAAACAACGGTCTCCTCCAACTAAGCTCCCATTCCCACCCTATATCCTTGCAGGCCCCCATTTGCTGAATGGTGTAATTTTGCTGGCTAGAAATGAGGTATAACCTGGGATACTTTGCTGCTAAAGATCTGTCTTCGCCTAACCATTGATCCTCCCAAAACTTTATATGGTCACCACATCCAACCCTCCACTCTATACTCCTCGATAATGGCTCGCCATACTCCGGATGCTGTAATACCCTTTTTAGATCCCTCCACCAAATAGAATCATCATTGGTTGTTGGTGCATCGCCCAAGCTCCTCCACCCGCCATATCTGGATTCCAAAACCCTGGCCCAAAGTGCTCCTTGCTGCTGAAATAGACTCCACTTCCATTTTGCAAGTAGTGCAATATTGAAAGTATTTATATCCTTGATCCCCAACCCCCCTTTCTCCTTTGGAAGGCACACGGTGTCCCATTTAACCCAGGCTATCTTGTGATGATCCGCATCACCTCCCCATAGGAATTTTCTCTGTAAGCGAACCAGCTTGTCTATCACCTTTTTAGGAACCCTGAAAAAAGAAAAGAAATATATAGGAATGGATGTTAAGACAGATTTTATGAGAGTCACTCTCCCCCCAAACGAAATGTGTCTTTGCTTCCATCTCGCTAATTTTCTCTCACACTTGGCGATTAGAGGATCCCACATCAGACTTCTTCTTGGATTAGCTCCAATAGGGATGCCTAGATAGGTAAAAGGAAAGGACAGTAGGCTACAATTGAGGTAATTGGCTGCTTCAAGTTTCCACTGTTCTGGCATACCAAATGCTCCAAAACTACTTTTTACAAAATTGATTTTGAGTCCCGATACAAGTTCAAAAGCCCTCAAGATTGCTTTGATTGCTTTGATGTTCATCATGGTAGCCTCCCCGAAGAATATTGTGTCATCTGCGTATTGGAGGAAGCTAATGTCCACATTGTTTGAACCCACTGAAAATCCCCTATATAAATTACTCCCCACAGCTGTTCTTACTAGCCCATTTAAAGCTTCAGCGACGATATTAAATAACAAGGGTGCTAGTGGGTCCCCTTGCCTTAGACCTCTTTGCGGGATGAACTCCTGCGTGGGACTACCATTCACCAATATTGAAATAGAAGCAGACTTTAAGCATCCATCTATCCATCGAATCCATTTGTCACCGAATCCCATCCTTCTTAACATATACAGTAGAAAATTCCATGATACTGAGTCATAGGCCTTCTCATAGTCGACTTTAAAAACAATGCAAGGCTTGTGGCCTTTCCTTGCTTCATCGACTACCTCGTTTGCTATCACCGCACTATGAAGCAAATGCCTTCCTTCGATGAATGCGGATTGTCTTTCATCAATGATGGAAGGCATAACCTTCTTCAGACGATTAGTTAGTTATTCGGAATATTTAGATACAACAACTCCTTATCCCACTTGGTGAGGTCAGCTACATGGACACACAATGCCGTTCAACACGGTTAAAAACCAAAGTTTCAGAAATATTGTTTAGCCTGAGATCTCACTTGATGATACATAGAATTAAGAAAGGAAAATAGGACAGGGTATAAATGATAGGAAGGAATGAATGGAAAGAAGCATTAGATTTTCAAGTGTAAATTGGGAGGGAGAGTCCAATTCTCTCAAATACGAAGGGAGATAGGAAGAGAACAATACATTTGTATCATTTTTTATCTGTTTTGTATCTTGTTGCTATTGATCAGAGGCCATTCATTGCAACAAAGATTGTTTTTTCTCCCTATTTCTGGTCAAGTTCAACTATTTTGCTCCATTTATTTATTTTCTTCATTATTTGTGATTATTTTTTTAACACTAACGAGGTTCCCTTGTCCTCCAAAATCTTTGTAAATTTTGAGTAATTTTCATCATTTTTGAGAATTTATATAAACTATACAAAGAATTCAGAATAGCAGTCATCCACTATAGCGTTTTTGGGGTTGACTGCTACATGCTGCTATCTGCGATTGATAACACAGCTTTAAATAAACTGCCTTATTATATTACTTAGCATGTATTTCCTCGCTTCTAATAAAGTGCACTTATATTTGTATATATATAGCCTGTCAAGAAAGTTTAGGACACAACATTTATGCTTAAAGTTAGTTAATCCTGCATGTAGCATTGCTATGGCACTACTCCATAGTGTGTAGGGATAATAATCAAGCTATATCAATCACATATATATAGTAACTAGCAACTAAATCAATAATGTAAATGAGGAAACAATCATATCAGAATGATATCTTAACACATCAAAAATCATATCTCAATACTCCCCCTCAAGCTGGAGTGTATAGATCATATGCATTCAGCTTGGACCAAATGTAGGACGTCCTCAACCCTCTAAGTGACTTGGTAAAAATATCTGGTAGTGACTTCTCCATAAATTATCTTCTTTCACATAAAGTCATAGTCAATTTCAATTTCTTTGTGGAAGACCTATAATTGTTCAAATTGAAGGCAAGACTAATGCATCTGGGACAATCGTCGGGACTATTGCACCTGGGACATAAACGGCGCCAGTATATTTGGGACAAAGACAGGGCCAGTGCATCTAGGACATAGACAAGGGCCAATGTAATTGGGACAAAGACAAGGGCCAGGGCATCTAGGACAAAGATGAGGCCAGTGGAAGCCATTGTTGAGAGAGTCAGGAACCGAAAAAACATAACAATACTTGCACGTCAGAGATCTTTAGGACAAAGAGAGATCGGATTTGGACAAATCGGTGACCGGCGAGTCTGTCTAATGTCGCCGGCAGAAAAAGACGTTGTCAACGCCGACGAAAGGTTCGCACTGGGGCTGTTTGGTGTGTAGAAGAAAAGGCGTGTGAGAAGTCAGATGTTGATGCCCACTGCCATCTAGATTGGTGGAAGACGAGTCAAGTGATGGGGTCATCGTTCGAAAATGTCGCTGGAATGGCGGCGACGGCTCGCAGCAGAAAATGTCGCCGGAAAGCGAAAACAGATGAAAAAGGACTGTTGGAAAAGGTACATCAAGTATAAAGGTCCACTAGAATGTGGAAATAAGTAGACAAAAGAAGTGCGACAAATGGAGGACAAAGCAAATGTCGGTGGAGCACAATTTTTCGTTATCCCTCAAGGCCTCAACCGAGCTCTAATACCATGTTGAGCTTAAATGACGTAACTGAAAATCCATGTATATTTCTCTTATTCATTGACTCAAAGACTGCAATGCATATATATAGATACAAAAAGACAAGCTAGTAAAAAGGAAAAGATTAATCAAAATCTAATCTAAATCTTAGAGATATATTCCAACTAGATAAGATAAAACTTTCCTACTTTCCTAGAAATAAACTATCATATCTCTTAATCTCTACCATATCATAAACAGAATCACATCTTAATCTCTACCATATTATAACAGAATCATATCTTATCATATTTCCTAAATCTCTATCATATCATATCTCAAGAGAGTGAATAAAACATTCCAAGCAGCAATAAAGACTAAAGTAACAGAAAGTTGCAACGATTATCACACCTGAGGAAAAAGAAAGAAAGACTCGTTAGGCCGATGAACAAGGGCAACAAGCGGATCCATGTCCAGAGCAACAGTTCTTGCAGCAAGATGTTCTAAAATTACTCTCAACGGTGCACCAAGGACAACCTCCCTTATTGATGCAACTTTTACCAAAAAAGCATGTTTTTGCTCTGCACAAGTTCAACATCACCAATTGTCAAAGAACATCAACAGCCAAATAATTGAATCGAAATTCCTTTCTCTTTTTGTAATTCAACCAGAATTTTAGTTCAAGGCAGAGTAGAACATTAGCATAGAGGGATTCAGAAGTATATTTCAAAAAATCATTATAAAACTGAAGGATAATTTTTTTTTTAAGAAAAAAAATAGTTCTTTTACCCTGAAATGCTAAAACATAAAAAGAAAAAAAATACATGAAACGTATCAATGCATAACGCACATGAAAAACTTAAAAGTTAAAACTAATATAACAAGAAAATTTGCATAAGCTGAACAACTCCCTAAAGAGATGATTAACCAATTCAGAACAATCACCACACTTAACACACATCTGAGGACAAAAACAGTTATGTAGCCTTGGAAACTAAAACATTAGCATTACTATTGTTACTCTATTAAGTACCACAATCCAAACAAAAGACCCACCCTAAGTAGGGGAAAGGATTTTTTTCTAATAAAAGAACTTCATTATGACCCAGACCTATGTTATATCAATATCGCTCATCACGGTGGTGGAGTGGCATGGAAGCGCAATGTTGACATAGTTGTGTTGCATTTTGAAGTCACGGACAGAGCAGCTGCTATCTGGATCGAAGCAGGGCAATCATGCTCCCTTGAGCGGTTTCACTTGCTCAATCTTGAAGCTTGAGGAAAACCTGAAAATTCCCTCACTATTTAATCCTTATTGAGGATATTTCTGGTTTTTTTAGTGTTCTTTTTTCTGATTATTAGCTTCTGAAACAGAAGCTCTCTGTGCAGCACGAAGCCGCTAACAAACCCTTCTGCTTCTACCCTAACCTTCCCTACCCACAAGCCCACATGCTCCCTTCTTCTCCGACGACCTTCATTTCTATACCAGGAAACTCTAGTGACCAGCCCACTCCAGCAACCCCACATGAGGTTTTCTTTTCTTTTTCAGTTTTTGTTTCCTTATTAGCAACTCAGCTGCTGCTACCCAACCATGACTTTAAGCACTTTGTTTCCTTGATTTCCTACTTTATTTTTGTTTAAGTACTATGAATTTTGAGTTAATTTTCTGTTTTTGAGCTTATAAGCTCAAAAACAGAAAAGTAACTCAAAATTATTATTAATTATATTATTTAAAATGTATGTATGTATATGTGTGTGTGTGTATATATATATATATATGATGTATGTAAAAAAATTAGAATAGCAGTCATCCCGCGATCCCGTTTTGGGGTCGGTTGGCTGCTCCACTCTAGTATCTGGGATTGATAACTATGATTATGACGAAAAAAAGAAAAATTTACAGAGTTGAATTAAAAGAAAAGAAAAATAGAAGCCTCATTAATGTTTGTTCTAAAAATGAATTAGGAACATGTCCAGGTAGTCCAATAAATTCCAACTTGTGGCCATTCAAATGATTCAATCATTTGACTAAATGCTCCAAAATTTGATTCAAACTGAAATTTACCATCAACCATTCAACCCTTCTAAAATTCAAATTTTAATTATCTTTGCTACAAGTTAGTAATTCAAGTTAGTAAGATAAATATAAGTTAGTAAATTATTTTGCTACAAGTTAGTGATCCAACGGTGATTTTGCAAAAGAGGGGCATATGGAGCAACTTCCTACATTTATTTGTCAAGTCTTTAGAACTCGTATGCTGTCTCCAGAACTCACTATATGGTTTTAAATAGTCCCAAAGGGCAGTTTGGCAGATTTAGCACAGTAGCTTAGCAATTTGGTGTGACTTGGAATGAAGCTTACCACTCAGTTTTCCATCACCATTCAACCATAGGGTGTATTTACTTGATTGTGTACTAAGATGAAATTGTCATTACAGATAGATCACCATGGTATTGCACAAGTATCAAGTAAAACAACATTTTCGTCACTACTTTCAGACAAAAGATTTTGGCAGACGTCTAATACATGGAGATAGAGGTGGCACAATCCAAGAATGGTATTGTGATTTCCCAAAGAAAGTCTGTGATGGAGATGGACATTCTAGAAGAAACAGGATTGATGGGTGCTTGATACTTCTGTGGATCCTAACACCAAACTTCTGCCAAGCCAGGGAAAGCCAGTTTCATATCCAGAAAGGTATAGAAAACTGGTTGGAAAACTGAACTATCTAATTGTTACTCATCTAGACATCTTTATAGTTAGTGTGGTAAGTCAATTCCTTAACTCTCTCAGTGAAGGACATTGAGAAGCAGCAATCCATATATCCTGAGATATATTAAAGAAGCTCCAACAAAAGATCTCTCACATAAGATACTCGGGTTATGAGATATTTGGATTCAAATTGGGAAAGCTCTCCCACTAAACTATTTCTAGTTACTGCATCTTTATCAGTGACGATTCGATTCCTTGAAAAAACAAGAAACAGAGTGTGGTTGCAAGAGCAGGGTATCAAGTCATGGCTTCAGCCCCTTGTTAGATTATTTGGCTCAAACAGCTGGCTCAAAAAGCTAAAATTTGGGGAGATTTCACAGACGCAATCATTTTTTATAATCAAATGGCCTTGCATATTGCCTCATGTCTAATCTTTTAAGAGAGAACCAAACATGCTAAGATTGCATTTCATTAGAGAAATCTTATCTGAAAACATCACCACTAACTTAGTCAATTCAAATGATCAACAACAGGAGGCTTTTACCAAATCATTAAGAGATCCTTGAATAAGCTAGAACAGGAATGTTGGAAATATATAATTATAGTACTATTGTCAATAGGGCAGATTATAATCTTGCAATTATGTTAATTAGGATAAATGTATATTCTTATAATTATTTGTAATTATTCTTCTATTTATGACGCCTAATATAAATATATGCTCAGCCGTGTAATTCAGAGTCAGACATGAATTTGTTCTCTTGTTCTCTCATTCCTCTCTCAACAACTTAAAAATTAACTTTTTCAACAAAAAACAAAAATCATTTTCACATGATACTATAATTCCTTCCATCATCAAGCAGTAACCTTAGCAATCCCCAGGCATATTCACATCAAATCACAACAGAATAGTTATAAAATAAACTGCAAATACTGATGACCAAGAAACCACTATATACATGAATAGATTAAGTTAAACTTCAATGGGGTGTGGTCATCAGGTAATCAAAGACAATTGTACAAAGGAATCAAGGAAAAGGATCCACATATGAGGTCATCAGTTTCATTAAAGCTTTACACTAAAAAGGATCCAGTATTTGTAATTTTAAGAATGTATCTTATTTTTTATTATTACTTGTTGGATTAAAATTCTATTCATTGCTAGATAAGAATTACCCAGGAATGCTCTTTTAGGGACATAAATAACCATTTGTTCAGAGATTGAGCTGAGAAAGCTTTGGCATTGATCAAAAGACACTTTTTTAGAGTTTACACTTATTCTCTTCCTTTGTATAACACCAACATACAACATTAAGATGAACCGAAACAGCAAACATAAAATGTTCAGAATATAGACAACCTAAAGCATATGGTATATGATACATGACAAAATACCATATTAAATAAATTACCCTATTCATTCATAATGATACCCACATCCAATATGAAAATTGAAACAACAAATCAAGTGATTCAATTATACGTTTATTAACAAAACTATTTAATGTCTAAGATAAATATAAATTCCTGAAACTAAAAAAAGAAGGTTGAAAGACTGTACTAGAGTAAGGAAAATTGAACACTAGTCAATTGTTCTAATGCATAGAAAATATAGCAGCTTCTAAATTCAACTTAAAGAGGAAAAACTTCTGCTAGAAGGGGAATGGAAAGTTAAGATGGCATTTTATACAGAAGCTCTCTGTACCTTGATTTGCTGGAAGCTTAGACAGATTTATTTTTAATGTGAGATTAAAGCCATCCCTTGGAGGATCAAGAATTTGCACAAGATTACCATATGCAGCTTTTATTGCTTCAATGGCTCCAAAAGGAAGTCCACAGACAAAAATAGTTTCTGAAGAAGGAGTAGGCAACGATACTGATAGCAACAAAACATGAGGATTCTTCATTGACACCTTCAATCATTATTGTTTGGTTAATATGCAATCTAAAACTGTCAAAACAACTTATATTTAATTAAAACTATCTAGGCTAAAGTTAACCAGCAATGTTAAAGAATCAAAGGTAAGGTAGTCATCAAAATATTTTCCTGAATCCTGATAATTATCTCCAAAGAAAAAAAGTTGTTACCTGAATATGATATCGAACATCATCAAACTCAACCCAGTGGTGATCCAGTTCAACTCCTTTCTCGAGACTGAAACAGTGATCAACATTAATTGTGTGACAGAACATTAGAGCAGAAGTTCAGGTTTCATAATATTTGTTAAAACTATTAATTAGCATGAGGAAGGGAAACAATTGACCTAACTGCATGAAATGGAGTTCAAATGCGGCCTCTTTAGCTGGAAATATATATTATCAATTGTATAGTGAGATGAAATCAAAGTCAACAATTATGCACTTGGCAAAAAGTAACAATAGCATGTGTTAAAAAGCCTTGTCAATTACCATCAAGTTTGTTCACATTGAAGTAAGGATGTAGCTACACTTAATTACTCAGAATTTTCTGAACTGGAGTCCCTCTTGTGTCTCCATGACTCCAAGGTTATCAACGGCAAATGGAAGAATATGGAAGAAGGCCAAAATTCTGCCATATAAACATGCCATTGCAGCCTATGGCCATAGCACAAATTGCCTATGGCGGAGGGGTCATAAAACACCGCATTATAGCATTATGGTGGCACTAAAACATTTATTTAACATTGCTTTGACTCCCATATGTTAGCAGGAGGAATCACATTTGCAGCATTAAGTTCCTGGAGCACAGTAATCATGTGTGTTTGGCTGTTTTTTGCAGTGAAAAAAAAATATTCACCAAGGAATTACTTTTGAGAAAAGTCAAAAGTGAAAATTATTTTATTTTTTGGAAAGTAAAATTGATTCTAGGCATGAAAAATATTTAGAAAATATACCTATATTTACACTGCAAAAGTGATTCTACTTTATCATATAGACAAAATCAATTTCTCTAGAATCATTTTTATCCAACACAATTTAAATTGGTTATTTAATATTTTACAAAACAATAATACTAAAAAATATTTCTCTTCTCCATTCTCCACTTTCTTGTCTTAACAAGGCAGTCTCACTAGTCTTCATGTATTTCTATCCGTTAACAATATAAGATTGCTATAAGGAAAAATAGACTTCACTTAGAAACAGTAAAAGCATGTTTGTCCCATATGAAGTTTTCAAAGAAAGTTTGGACAGATGTCATTGCTTTGATTATTGAGAAAAACCCAAGTCTCACATAAGCTAGAGATAGTACCAATACAAAATATATAAGTGGGGGACAACCCTCACCCTATGAGCTAACTTTTGGGGTTGAGTTAGGCCCAAAAACCACATTCTAAGATGGTATCAAAGCCTATCCTAGATTCATTAAACAGGCCACCCACCATATTATCCAAGCACCAAGCCCAAAAGTGTTAGGCGTGAGGGGATGAATTGGGAAAAACCCAAGTCTCACATTGGCTAGAGATAGCGCCAAGATAGAGTATATAAGTGGGGGCCAACCCTCACCCTATAAGCTAGTGTTTGGGATTGAGTTAGGTCCAAAACCCACATTCTAATGATGTGTCATTCAATTGATCATACATTATGTCTTCTATTATTTTGATTGATAAAATTTCTTACTAGGTTTTGTTTCCCTCTTATCCACGCTTCCCTTATCCTTCATATATTCAACTGCATATTTGCACCTGTTTTCTCAAGGATGTTCACCCTCAAACATCTAAACTAGATCCTACATCCTTTATGTGTACATATATTGGCCACTCTCACTCCCAAAAAAGGGTATCGTTGCTTCTCTCCTAACCTCAGGCCATACTTGGTATTTGCTGCAATTATCTTCTTTGAGTCCACTTGCTTCATTATTGGTGTCCTTTCAAAATCTCCAACCGAGATTGATGTTTCTAAAGCTGATCCCCCAATAACCATTAATTCCATCACTTTCAAATCAAAGACCTAGGCAAATTTTAATACTCTCATGCAAGCATTGGCCTTCTTCAAATCCAACTTGATAACCACATGTCACTCTAGCAGCATTTGTTGTTATCCACAAGTTTATTAGGCAAAAGTTACATAAACACTAGTAACAAAAATAAGCCACCCAACATCTCACAAACCAGCAAGGGCAACACTAGAGAATAAGTTTTACTGTGTGAACACTAGTAACAAAATGTGGCTTTTAAACTTTCACCATGCAAATAATTTTAGGATTCAGGATGATAAAAGTTGAAAGCAGAAGAAGCCCAATCTTCTTCATATTGTTGAAGAACTCTGTCCACATTATGACACAACCTCCTAGGAGCTCTAAAAGAAACTAATAATGACCCGAAATGGACCTGGGTCCACATTATGTAAATCCTAAATTGCTTTCATTTCTGCTTCAAAATATCTCTCTAAATGACCTTGTCAAGTTGTCACTTAGAAAAGGACACCAATCCAAACCAAAAAAGCTTTATCCCAGTATCCCACTAGGTGAGGTCAATTACATAGATCACACAAGATCGTTCACCATGAGATCCCTCTTAACAACTTGCTCTAATGTCCTTCTTGGTCTCCCTCTCTCCTTTTCACAGGACTAAAAACCATGCAATTTACTCTCCTCATTGGCGCCTCAATGGCCTTCTTTGTACATGTCCAAAGTCCAAACCACCATAATTGCTTTGGTGTCATCTTCTCAATTGGTGTCCCACCAATATCTCCACGTATACAATTATTTGGTATCCTCTCCTTTTTTGTGTGGTGACACATCCATCATATCATTCTCATTTCAAGGTAGAGAACATAAATTTATATGTTCTCAACTTATAGAAGGGATTTCCTCTAGGTATAGAACTTTAAGTTAGTGATTTCTCAAGCAATTAAACCTAGATGTCAATTCTCAGTTCTCACACAACTCTCCTAGTCTCCTATTATCCAACTCCAGCTCATTAATCCTCCTTATCCAATAATTTGATCTTTAACTAATCTCTTCCATAGACAGAATCTCTTCATAATCATTAGAAAATATAGCTCACATAATAAGCTGCTCATTTACTACATCAACCTCACTTACTAGATGATCCAAAGCTGCTAACATTCCCATCCCACCACCCAGCATTCACCCTTACTCTTTTATCAGGTTATCAAAAGAGTGAGTTCCCACCACATATTTTGAAATCAAAGAGGAACAGGACCCAGCAGAATCTATCTGGTCTTCCAAATAATAGAAAAATGATCAGAAATTAGATGAAGGAAAAGAAATCTCCCTAAGTAGCAGAGACTAAAAATCTATCAACACAAGAAACTTTCCGTTCAGTTCTCCAACAATCCAACATGATAAACCGAGTTATCTTCAATATTATGCTTTCAGCAAAACCATTATAGGATAATATAAATAGTATTTACTAACACTTCACAAAACTGAAAAGATAAAGAACTTCGTAATATACACCTGTTATCAAACTAAAAAGCCCAACTAAAATCCATAACCCAAATAAACCAATCTTCCTCAAGAAACAAAGGCTGCATTTAAAGTCACAGGCATCATCCAATTCAAAGCCATCAAGATTCAACTCTCCGAAAAGCATCATAAACCATTAGCCGAAGGGTCACCATTCACGAATAGTCTAACACGCACAAGATTCAACTCTCTGAAAAGCATAAACCATCATTCCTTGTGATGAAATTCAACTTCAATTTTAAACAACAGGACCACAAGGATTAGCCTCACATAAGTTACCAACTCCCACACAAAGTTTAAGCAAACTGTAACGCGAACACTGATGAATGGTTTTACATCTAACAAAATAAAAACCCAGAATCACTACATTCAAAATATTAATACTCAGTGAGCATGAATTGAAATGATTATTATTTCTTAATAAGGAAGCTGCGTATGAATGTAGAAATTTACCTTCCCCACCAACCCCAACCCTTTAACCCTTAATTAAACCTCTCTATCTATCAGAGTCTAGAATGAATTAAGTGTAAACGAAGGGAAAGAAGAAGAGAGAAAGAACGCACTTTTGGGCCCGATTCAACAAGGTCTGGAGCAGGAATCTTGAATGAGACTGCAGGAGTATCATGGATCCCTCTGGCGATGTTGCAAGATCCAAGCGAGGGATTCTTTTCTTCGCGATTGGGATTCAGTTTTTTTGGAGCAGAGAAAGACCAGAATCATGCGTCGTCGTCGTCGTCGTGATGTGATGTGATGATGATGATTGGATACGTTGATTCAATTGTGCTCTCATCCTGATGATGCTGCCATGCCCTATGATAATATTAGATAGTTACTACCTCTTCTCTTCTTCTTTTTTACCAATCCTTGTGTCCGAGTAAATGTTTTTGAATTTTAACACCAAATTATTACCATCTATGAGTGATTAATTTCTAATTTATTCATGTGAAATATGAAAATATAGATTAAAAATACCTGAAAGCATGGACTGATCTGATTAATTTATTAAAGGAGTATAATTCAATTGATTATAATTTTTTTAATATTTTTCTTCGATTTGGATGCAAAAGAATATAATTAATTTAACACAAATAAAAATATAATTAATTTAAGAAAAATAAATTTAAAATTTACTTTTCGTTATCATTCTAGCAAAAAAAATAAACTAAAAGTATCAATTTACTTTCACAAGAATTTATTTAAACTTAATAAAAAAGTAAATAGTATATGCACTTTTGTCCAAAGTTTTGAAGAAAAATAATAGATAAATGAAGTTTTGATGTGGAGAATATGTAGAGGTAGCATTTCAATTAGAGCAATTTTGAATTCTAGAGGGTGTTATGTCCCACTATTTGTGCAGTGTTTCATTGTTTGTTTGTTATGTGAAGTTGATACAACTATTTATATGTTTTTTACATGCAAAAAAAAAAAGATTGTTGGTTGAAGCTCAACCCGAGCCATTGGGTGAAGGAGGTATTGTTACAAACCACAACATGTTAGGAATTCTTCTTCACCTTGTTTTCAAGAAGAAAGGAAAGATTAAATGGTTATCTTGCTATGGAGCATATGGAGGAGGAGGAATGACAAGGTATGGGAAAACAAGGATGTCCCAAGTGAGTTTGTGGTTAGAAGAGGGGAGAGTTTCACAAAAGTTGAAAGTGTGTAAATACAAAAGATAGGGGGAGAATTGACACTCGAAACCGCATCAATAAAGGTTGCCGAAAACCACAACATGGATGGCTCAAATGTAATGTGGATTCTAGCTTCCATATGATTCGTAATACTACTAGAATTGTTGTGTATGTTTGTGATGTTCAAGGAAGATTGATTTCAACAATGACATCGTGGAGAAAACCATGCATGAACATTCAAGAAGGGGAAACATGGGTCTATTAGTTGTTCTTCGTTTTGTAGCTACAACGGATTTTGATCATGTAGTGTTTGAATTAGGTTGTAAAATGGTAGTTGAAAAATTAAATATTACATGTGAGGACCATACAGAATTGGGAAAATATTGTTGTTGAGCGTAGAAAGATTTTAGTTACTCATCCATCCTATGGAATAGGATTTGTTAAGAGGCGAGCTAATGGAGTTGCTCATGAGTTGGCAAGGGTGGCTCCATTGTTCCCTAGCCTCTACTCTGTTGATCATGTGATTCCTTGTACTGAGCATTTAATTCATGGTGAAAATGACATAAGTACTATTCAGAAAAAAAAAAAAAGGAGTAAAGAATCAAATTCGTTGCCAAAAGTGTGAGAAGTTGACAAATTGGTTCCTAAAACATGAAAAATTTAAATTTATTCCCTGAATGTGCGACAAATTAGTCTTACAAATAATTTAATGATAAATTAGTCCTTAAATTTTACAACTTAATGTCAAATTGATCATTGAAAAATATAACATATTGTTAAATTGGTCATTAAACATTACAATTTAATAACAAAAATGGTTCACAAATTTAACTGCAGGACCAATTTATCGCACTTTTTGCATATTTAGTTACTAGATTTTTATTTTTCATCTTTCATGGACCAATTTGTCACCAATTATACTTTCAGGCATGAATTTGGTTATTTACCCAAAAAATACTATCATTTAATCATAAATTATTATTGAAATTTAATTTATTGTTTTTTATAATAATTATATTAAAGTTTAACCAAAAAAAATTTATTAGTTGCTAGCTTGAATTTTTATACTTATTATGAATAAAAATAATTAAAAATAAGATTAACTAAATTTTTAGTCCCTAAACAAATTCTTGATTGGTCTTAATCCCTAAACTTTTCTTCCATCAATTATTTTAGTCCCTACCATTTTGTTAAATGGTGATGTGGCAGTCTCAATGGCTGCCACATGTTATTCTTTTTAATTGTTTAATGGACTTTATTTTTTGCAGTTAAAAGCTCCTACAAAATGTTAAAAACTAGGGGTATTCACGGGTATGGGTTACCCACAAATCCAAATTGATCCAAATCGATCCGAACAGTTTGGTTTGAGTCATTTATGTATTTGGGTCAAAATTGAACCGATCAAAACCGTTCATGTATGGGTTGGGTCACGTGTTTAGATTTATAGATTTGTTGACTCGTTCAACTGATCCGTGAACCCGTAATTAAAATATAAATTTATTATATATATATATATATTAAAAACTAAAAAAATAGTTTGACAATCAAGGAAGGTGTGGTAATGCATTATTTCCTTTAGTGCTTTTAATAAAATAATAACAATTTAATAAGTTGGGGGATAAATCCACATTGTCACCACAAGAAATCAAGAACACGTTGTGATAAATGTTTTTTATATAATTAAAATTTATGATAAATAACTTAAATTGAGATATAAGATTAATTTTAACAACTGGTGAATTTTTTTTAAAAAAAAATATTGAAATTTGTGGAAGCAATGTCTTCCAAGGTTATTTTGATGATGCCAAAGAATCAAGAGTCAAGCAAAATCCAAAGATTCAAGAATAAAGCTTCAAGTTTCAAGACTCAAGACTCAAGAATCAAGATTCAAGAATAATCAAGATCAAGATTCAAGACTCAAGATTCAAGAATCAAGAGAAGACTCGATCAAGATAAGTACTGAAAAGTTTTTCAAAACATTGAATAGCACAAGAAGTTTTCACAAAATCTTTTACCAAAGAATTTTACTCTCTGGTAATCGATTACCAGAAGGTAGTAATCGATTACCAGTAGCCAACATTGTTTTTCAAACTGATTTACAAAGCTGTAATCGATTACCATAAACATGTAATCGACTATCAGTGTTTTAAAACGTTAAGATTTTCAAAATTCAAAATGAAGAGTTACATATGTTGATGTGTAAATCGATTACACATTAATGGTAATCGATTACCAGTGACTGTTTTCGAAAAATACATTTCCAAAAGTCACAATTCTTCAAGTGACTTGTTTCTGAAGATTCTTTCAAAAATCACAACTTTTCTAAGTGACTAGTTTTAAAAGAAATTGCCAAGAGTCACAAACTTTGACTTGAGTCATCAAGAAATTATAAATATGTGACCATGGCATGAATTTTGACAACAATCAAGAAATATATCTTTCAATCTTCTCTCTCAACATCATTCAACTCTTTCAACAAATTTTTTTTGATTCATCTTCTCTTCATCTTTCTAAAAGTTTTTGTTCAAAACTTTTTCTTTCAAGAAAAGTTCTTTGATCAAAAACTTGTGCTATACATCTTTTTCATTCTCTTCTCCCTTTGCCAAAAAGAATTCAACAAGGACTAATCGCCTGAATTCTTTTTGTGTCTTTCTTCTCCCTTTTCCAAAAGAACGAAGGACTAACCGCCTGAATTCTTTTGTGTCTCCCTTCTCCCTTTTCAAGAGAATTCAAAAGGACACGGTCTGAGAATTCTTTTGATTCTTCCCTTTCCCTTAAACAAAAGATTTCAAAGGACTAACCACCTGAGATATCTTTTGTTTCCCTTTACAAAGATTCAAAGGACTAACCGCCTAAGAATTCTTTGTCTCAACACATTGGAGGGTACATTCTTTGTGGTACAAGTAAAGGGTACATCTACTTGGGTTGTTGTAACTGAGAACAAGAGAGGGTACATCTCTTGTGGATCAATTCAAGTGGAGGGTACATCCACTTGATTGTTCAAAGAGAACAAGGGAGGGTACATCCCTTGTGGATCTTTGCTTGTAAAGGATTTTACAAGGTTGAAAGAAATCTCAAGAACCAGTGGTTGCTTGGGGACTGGATGTAGGCACGGGTTGTTGCCGAACCAGTATAAATTCTTGTGTTTGTCTTTTTCTTTCCTACACTCTTTAATTTCCGTTGTGCACTTTAATTATCGCTTTTACTTTTGGTTAAGTTTCTATTTCTGTTCTTTACTTTCTTAACATTATAGTAAAAACCTAATTGAACCTAGTAACATTAAGAATGATAGATTTTTAATTAGTAAAGGTTCATTAATAATTAATTCAACCCCCCCCCCCCCTTCTTAATTATTTCGAGGCCACTTGATCTAACAAAATTAAACTAAAAAATGGAAAGGATAGAAAAAAATAAGAAAAATCCATAAAAAAAGTTAGTTGAAGATTTTTTTTAAATAAAAATACTTTTGTTAAAAATAACTCATAAAATTGGTCTAATTATTATCCTATTTTTTATATATATAACAATAACTAATTTTAAAAGATTTTCTCGTGTTGGGATAAAATCAAAAACTTTTTTTTTCTTATATAGGGCTAACATTTGAATTCAACCTAATTTTTGAATAGTTATAAAAATCATCCAAACCTGGATTGAAAGGAGAACCCACGTTGTTGTGTTGTGTCTTGCTGCTTTGTTTCTCATACAACAGATAACAATCCCTTCACTTCAGAACAAACCTTGTTTCATGCTTCTTTACATTCACTTCCGACTCTCGAATTTTCTTCACCAACCAACATAATTAACAACTCTTTTTATATACCACTTATTTTTTTTTATTATGTTTTGTGCATGTCACTTATTTTATAAATATTAAAACTCTATGTGCACAACCCCAAAAAGGATATTCTATGTCGGTTATTAACCGTCGTCATAGGCAATATCATAGAAAGTCTTTGATAATTTTTAGAAAAAAGCACCCTTCTAAGATGGTTCTTAGTTAAAAATCGTCTTAGAATGATAAACTTTCTAAGATGGTTTTTTAGAGAACCGTCTTAAAATGTCCTTTTTAAAAAACAAAAAAAAAGTTAAAAAATTTGAAGATTCTAAGATGGTTTTTGGTTTCCCCAAAAATGGTCTTAGAATGTCATTTTTCTAAGAAAAAATAAAAAATTATTTTCTTTATTTTTAGAAATAAGATGATATTTGTAATTATAAATAAAAATAAAAAGTACTAATTATCAATAGAACATGCATAATATGTTGCTTCAGGAATACCTGCAACCAGGTAAAAAATTAAATAAATGATTTTGATTACATGAATATACACAATCATTGTAAAAAAAAACTAACTTTACATATACCTACAACTATATGTAGAAAAGATAACTACAAAAAAAATCTAACAAGCATTTGGGACCCTAGTTACTTCAATTGTTTAAGTGTAGGGATTTTTGTTGGTTTGGAGAAGTGGTACTTACAAAAATCTTTTCTATTACCCTAGTTAACACCAAAAAAGAGAGGATATTTGCTACTTCAATATGATAATGGAAACTAATCTAACAATCATATAGGCATAAATAGGCACTTCAATATTCAATAAAAAAAAGCAGTTCATTTAAGAAAAAAATTAATTAACTCAAAAGATAAAATATTTAACTAATAAGAAACTGCAAATTTAATTTAATATGGCCATTCCCCATCAATGCAAGAAGATAATTTAACTCTTACCTTTAATATCACAAGTTTAAGAGCGTAAACATAACATGATTTGATAAAAGATTACCTCTAATTATCAAGAAAAGAAGTCATTTGCTTCCAAATTAACAAGAAAAATATGGATATGAAGGGCTATATACATAAAGAATTAAAGAATTGCACAACAAATTGAAATGAAATTCAGAAAGTTGCAAGTGCCAAATTCTTGTATCTGGTTAGATATCTACCAACAACAGATTTGCTAAGCAAAGGAAAATTGCTTGAATGTGAATGTTTACGAACCAAACACTAGGTATTGCTCACACTCGATTGATTTGCCATGTATGCTAAATATATGGTCCATACATATGCGCAGACACTATTCATCAATGGCTGCAAAAATTGAAAAAAATTTCAAATTAGGACAACTAAACAAAATAACTACTCAATTGAAGCTACTAATTAAATTAAGATAGAAAGCTTACTTAACAAAGACGTTTCATTCACAATCACAAACTTGTAATTGGACTGGAACGAATCTGAAGGTAACAAAATCACATACAGGCCAAAACATAGCACCACCTAATAATGTAGGAAGTAGATCTTGGCTCAACCTGGAAATAATTCTAGGCACACCTTCACCTGATATTGTTGGCATCAAAATGCTAATTCAGAATCAAGAATAACTTTTGTAAAACATAAGAAAATTATATGCTTGTTTCATAAATATGGTCCTATTTATATAAACTTCTCCATAAGTACTTATAGGAAAACAAAATAAAAAGATTAAATGAATTAAGCTCCACCCATTAGTTAAAATTAGTCTATGCATAAGTTTAAATCAATTTTTAAAACAATTAGCACTACTAAAAAAAACCTCTTTTTACGACATACAATCTAAGGTGGTTCCTTAGAACCGATGTAGAATGTACATCGGTGACATTTTTGTAATTAATGGTCATATAACTAGGGCGGTTTTTGAGACCCGTCTTTGTACGTAGTGGGTGATGACATTTCCGTAATTTGAAGAGCTTAAGCAACGACGGGTTCCATCAAATAACCGTCTTTGTTATTTAAAAAAAATAAAAAAGGTTTTTTCATTGGTTTTTTACACAAAACATTTCTTGTTCTCTACGCATTCTGAGCGAAGCGAACTTCGAAGCTGATCGACCTCAAAGCTGACCGAGAAGGCAACATCTTCTGTGCCCTAGTCTACCCCGTCGTGGTAGCTTCAGTGCCGTGACTGTTCTGTGACTTGCGAGCCCCCCTTTCCCAGGTATGCGTTGTGTTTTAAATTTTTCGCTCAACCCTACTCTTTGAGCCACTTATGTCCACTGCAAAGAAATCTGGACACTCAAACATTTCAGTATTGGCGGGTTTCTGAAACCCTCCACATGAATTCCACTTGGTGGAATCATGATAGGGTTTTAGGGGACTTTCACCCATTCCCTTAAGAGGGGTTTGATGGATTGTTTGGCATATAGCCAAGTTCTAAATTTTTTTGCTTATTATTGTACGTATATGGATATTCCAAAGTCTCAGTAATCTCCTATGTTAGTTTTCTACTGCTCTTATATTCTTGTTTTGTTTAATGCCTTGACAACATTCGTTTAAATAAGTAAAAAGAGACTCCGAAACTAGCTAAAATATTATTTAAAGATGTATTATAACCTTTCATCTTTTATTTTCTGTTTGACAGGTCCTTGCCTTTAGGGACATAGATCCACAAGCTCCTACCCATATTCTAATCATTCCTAAAGTTAGGGATGCATGGTTGACTGGTCTGTCCAAGGTATTTGTTAATGAGTTTTCTGCGTCTGTAGGCATATTATGTTGTCTAAGATGTTCATTTGAAGATCATTTATATACATGTGCTCAGTATGCTCAATAACATTATTTATTATATAAAGTAAAATATATTTTTAAATTCATGTAAAAATAGCATAACGATATAGGAAAGTTCACAATAGTGATAGATTTCCTTCAGTATGAGCATACTGGTAGCATGAAAGGCTTAATTTTTCTAATGAAAAACATTGTGCAGCTTGTACACTCATCTAATAATACTGCTTTGAAGTTGTTATTTGAGGACTATATGGCTTGGGAAAAATTACTTCACTGAATCCCTGAAAGTTTGTCCTCACGTGCCAGCTAACATTGCTACTGTCCATTACATTGCTTTGAAGTTTGTAGTCATATATGAAGTGTGATGTGAGGTTTTGGATTCAAATTATGCTCTGCAGATATGCAGAGTTTAGGAGTGTTGCTGTCTATTACATTGCTTTGTAAACTATGTGTATTCTTCTTCTTTAAATTATTTATACTGATGCCAAATATTTATTAGGACATAGTCTATTGTTTCTCTAAGTACTATGATTTATTCTACTATGAAATTGGTTCTTGATAATTATGTAAGGTTTTTATTCATAGAAACTCATTTTAAAATGTGGTTTGGCTTGTACAACAAGGAAGTTTCTTAACTTCTTTTTATGGTAAATCTAGTTTGGTGTTGTTTACCTTGCATAATTGCATTGCACAGAAGCCCAAATGTCTTAGTCTTGCATTTCTGAAATCCAAGCTGTAGGCAAGCTTTATACCTTTGAAATCATGATTTTTTTGGGGGAGGGGCTCTTGAGCACTTCTGTATGTTGTCTAGCTTGCCTTTATAATTGTTTATTTGTCATTGCTATCCCAACATATTGTTAGCGAGATGTATTATATCCTGAAAATACCATCGACAATTGGTACTGTTAAGATTCTTCTTCAATATATCTCCTAACTTAACTCAATGATGAGTTCTGTTAAGATTTTTTTGGCTTGTAGTTTTAAATTTTGAATATATTGCTTTAATCTTCAGTTGGTTAAAATTGCAATTGCTGAGTGTAGCAGGTTTTCTGTTTCAGAAATGCATTTTTTTGTTGAAATATAAACTTGATTTGGGCCTAAATTAATTATTTGGTTCCTTGGACTTAGTTATTTTGGGCTTAAGTAATTATGGGTCATGTTTCTAGAGAATTCTTGTAGTAGTGTCTAGATATTTCTTATGGTTGTAATATTCTCTAGAATACTCTTTGGATCTCTAGAGTTGAGAACTCTCTAGAATTAGTGTGTCTATAGTTCTCCTTAGAGTAGTATAAATAGAGATGTAATCCCACACATTTGTATCAAGCAAAAATACAAAGTTCTCTCCTCCATAAAGAATTCTCCTTCCTATCAAGTTTCTATTCAAAGTCTCCAATATTCCTAAACACTTTTCCTAAACATAAAAAGCCTTATTTCCAACAAAGTGGTATCAGAGCTTCAAGATCCTCAAAAGATGGCGAATGGAGGTTTTCCTTTCCAAATGCCGATGCTCACAAAGAACAACTATGATAATTGGAGTATCAAGATGAAGGCGCTACTAGGAGCTCAAGATGTGTGGGATATCGTAGAGAATGGCTTCAAGGAGTAAGATGAAGCCTCGCTAAGCCAAGGTGTAAAGGAGACGTTGAAGGAGTCAACAAAGAGAGACAAGAAAGCTCTCTTTCTCATTTATCAATCGGTGGATGAAGATACATTTGAGAAGATATCCAACGCAACGACGGCCAAAGAAGCATGGGATAAGCTTCAAACTTGCAACAAAGGAGTTGAGCAGGTAAAAAAGATTCGTCTTCAAACTCTTAGAGGTGACTTTGAGCGTTTGTTTATGGAGGAGTCCGAGTCAATTTCTGATTATTTTTCTCGAGTATTGGCCGTAGTCAATCAACTTAAAAGAAATGGTGAAGATGTTGATGAGGTGAAGGTCATGGAAAAAATACTTCGAACTTTAAATCCAAGTTTTGACTTCATTGTTACCAACATTGAAGAAAACAAGGATTTAAAGACCATGACTATTGAGCAACTCATGGGTTCCTTACAAGCATACGAAGAAAAACAAAAGAGAAAAATTAAACAAAAGGAGGCTACGGAGCAACTACTACAACTCAACGTAAAGGAAGCAAACTATGCAAATTACAAGAGCCAAAGAGGACGAGGTCGCAGCCAAGATCGTGGACGTGGACGAGGAGATGGAGGAGAAGGAAGAGGTGGTTACAACAACCACTCCAACAAATTCAACAATGGAGAAAGAAGTTGGAATCCACAAGTAATAAGAGGTCGTGGAAGAGGAAATTCATGGTCGAGGTATGACAAATCACAAATCAAGTGCTTCAATTGCAATAAGATTGGTCACTACGCATCTGAGTGTAGATTCTCGAAGAAGGTTGAAGAGAAAGCTAACTTTGTAGAAGAAAAAGGCGGAGAAGAAGAAACTTTGCTACTCGCGTTCCAAAACAAATTTGAAGAGAAAAGAAACAAGTGGTACCTCGACACCGGCGCAAGCAACCACATGTGCGGCGATCAAAGCATGTTCATGGAGATCAATGAAGCGGCAACTGGCGATGTCTCATTTGGAGACGACTCAAAGATACCAGTCAAAGGCAAAGGTAAAATTCTCATACGTTTGAAGAATGGGAGTCATCAATTCATATCCAATGTCTACTATGTGCCTAAAATGAAGAATAATATTTTGAGCTTGGGACAATTATTAGAGAAAGGCTATGACATCCATTTGAAAGAACATAGTCTTTTCTTAAGAGATTGTAGACATAACTTGATTGCTAAGGTGCCTATGTCAAAGAATAGAATGTTCCTCTTGAACATTCAAAATGATGTGGCAAAGTGTCTCAAGGCTTGCTATACCGACTCTTCGTGGCTATGGCATCTACGATTCGGGCACCTCAACTTCGACGGTCTAGAACGTTTAGCGAAGAAGGAGATGGTTAGGCTTGCCTAGCATCAACCACCCAGACCAACTTTGCGAAGGATGTCTAATTGGGAAGCAATTTCGTAAAAGTTTTCCAAAGGAATCAACAACAAGAGCAACAAAGCTGCTAGAGCTCATACACACCGATGTTTGTGGACCAATCAAACCCAATTCATTTGGTAAGAATAAGTACTTTCTCCTCTTTATTGATGATTATTCCAGAAAAACCTGGGTTTATTTCTTGAAGGAGAAATCAGAAGTGTTTGAAAACTTTAAGAAGTTCAAAGCCCTCGTGGAGAAAGAAAGTGGTCTTTCCATCAAGGCCATGAGATCTGATCGAGGAGGAGAGTTCACTTCAAATAAGTTCAACAAATATTGTGAAGACCATGGAATTCGTCGCCTACTGACAATGCCAAGATCGCCACAACAAAATGGAGTAGTAGAGAGAAAGAACCGGACCATACTTAACATGGTGCGAAGCATGCTCAAAAGCAAGAAGATGCCGAAGGAGTTTTGGGCTGAAGCAGTGGCATGTGCAGTTTACCTAACAAACCGTTCCCCAATAAGAAGCGTGCATGAGAAGACACCACAAGAAGCATGGAGTGGAAGGAAGCCTGGGATCTCTCACCTCAAAGTGTTTGGAAGCATTGCCTATACCCATGTTCCAGACGAAAAGAGGACAAAGCTTGATGATAAAAGTGAGAAGTACATGTTTGTGGGTTACGACTCAAGATCCAAGGGGTACAAGCTCTATAATCCAAATAGTAGAAAGATCGTCATAAGTCGCGACGTGGAGTTCGAAGAAGAAGATTGTTGGGATTGGAGTGTTCAAGAAGATAAGTATGATTTTCTTCCTTATTTTGAAGAAGATGATGAAATTGAATAACCAATCATAGAGGAACATATTACACCACCTGCCTCACCGACACCAAGGCTGGATGAAACAAGTTCAAGTGAGAGGACACCGCGACTAAGGAGCATTGAAGAGATTTATGAGGTAACCAAAAACCTAAACGACATTAACCTCTTTTGTTTTTTTGGTGTTTGTGAACCTCTAAGCTATCAAGAAGCAGCGAAAAACATAAAGTGGAAAGACACCATGGACGAAGAAATCAAGTCAATCACGAAGAATGATACGTGGGAACTTACTACACTTCCACGAGGACACAAAGCAATCGGAGTAAGATGGGTGTACAAGGCAAAGAAGAATGCTAAAGGAGATGTGGAGAGATACAAAGCAAGATTGGTGGCTAAAGGCTATAGTCAAAGACAAGGAATTGACTATGATGAGGTATTTGCTCCTGTTGCTCGTCTTGAAACTATTAGACTGATCATTTCTTTGGCAGCCCAAAATAAATGGAAGATCTATCAAATGGATGTGAAGTCAGCCTTCTTGAATGGTTTTCTTGAAGAAGAAGTCTATATTGAGCAACCACTGGGCTATGAAGTAAAAGGGCAAGAAGAAAAAGTCTTGAAGTTGAAGAAGGCGTTGTACAGTCTCAAGCAAGCACCGAGAGCTTGGAATGTTCGAATCGACAAGTACTTTCAAGACAAGAACTTCATCAAGTGTCCATATGAGCATGCACTCTATATTAAAGCGTAAAGTGGAGATATTTTGATTGTGTGTTTGTATGTAGATGACTTGATCTTTACAGGGAACAATCCAAGCATGTTCGAAGAGTTCAAGAAAGATATGTCAAATGAATTTGAGATAACGGATATGGGGCTCATGGCATATTATCTCGGCATCGAAGTAAAACAAGAAGACAAAGGAATTTTCATCACCCAAGAAGGCTATGCCAAAGAAGTCCTTAAGAAGTTCAAGATGGATGACGCCAATCCAGTTGGCACCCCGATGGAATGTGGCAGCAAGTTGAGCAAGCATGAAAAAGGAGAGAATGTGGATCCAACTCTTTACAAAAGTTTGGTTGGAAGTTTGCATTACTTGACATGTACAAGGCCAAATATTCTCTATGCTGTAGGAGTAGTAAGTCGCTACATGGAAGCTCCAACCACAACTCACTTCAAGGCGGCAAAGAGAATCCTTCGATACATCAAAGGTACAACAAACTTTGGCTTGCACTATTACTCTTCTGACAATTATAACATTGTTGGATATAGTGATAGTGATTGGAGTGGAGACTTGGATGATAGAAAGAGCACTACTGGTTTTGTGTTCTTTATGGGAGATATTGCTTTCACTTGGATGTCAAAGAAGCAACCAATAGTCACACTATCAACTTGTGAAGCCGAGTATGTCGCTGCCACATCATGCGTTTGTCATGCAATTTGGCTAAGGAACTTGTTGAAAGAGTTAAAAATGCCACAAGAAGAACCTATGGAAATATGTGTTGACAATAAATCAGCACTCGCTTTGGCAAAGAATCCAGTCTTTCATGAAAGAAGTAAGCACATCGACACCCGTTACCACTTCATAAGAGAATGCATTGAGAAGGAGGTAAAATTGAAGTATGTGATGTCTCAAGATCAAGCTGCCGACATTTTCACAAAGCCACTCAAGTTGGAAACTTTCATGAAGCTAAGGAGTATGCTTGGAGTCACAAATCAAGTTTAAAGGGGGATGTTGAAATATAAACTTGATTTGGGCCTAAATTAATTATTTGGTTCCTTGGACTTAGTTATTTTGGGCTTAAGTATTTATGGGTCATGTTTCTAGAGAATTCTTGTAGTAGTGTCTAGATATTTCTTATGGTTGTAATATTCTCTAGAATACTCTTTGGATCTCTAGAGTTGAGAACTCTCTAGAATTAGTGTGTCTAGAGTTCTCCTTAGAGTAGTAAAATAGAGATGCAATCCCACACATTTGTATCAAGCAAAAATACAAAGTTCTCTCCTCCATAAAGAATTCTCCTTCCTATCAAGTTTCTATTTAAAGTCTCCAATATTCCTAAACACTTTTCCTAAACATAAAAAGCCTTATTTCCAACATTTTTGGCACTCTTATGAAATCAACCTTTTCAGAAATCATGATTAGCGCAGTACTGGATTGCTTGATTATATTTGGCACTCTTATGAAATCAACCTTTTCCTAGCAATAACTAAATGAGCTTCTATCATTTGCTGCATGTTCAACTCTATTGAAATTATTGTGAATATGATAATTGTTTTTGCCATACTTAAGATATTTTTTAAGCTTCCCTTACGAATATGAATTTCTTTATTATTATTAACATGATTTTTGCCCCAAGTGTATATATGCGTAGGTCCCATCGGTGATACTGATAAGTATAACTCTTTCTACTTGCTTTGTCTCTGTCTGTCTCTGGTTGCTGTAATTTGTTTTCTACTTTTTTGGTGGTTATTTTGCTATGCAATTGTTATTTTGCTATGCAGTTGTTTCCAAAATTAATGTTCTTCACATTTAATAACTATTTTCACTTAATTCAATTCTGTTAATACATCATAAAAAATATGTTTCCTTTTATATATCCGTTAAAGTTTTTTATTTTATTTCTAATTTTTGTTTTACCTTCTTTGATCTTACATTTCTTCTCAGAAGCAAAACTACCAAAAGTATAGACTTATTTAAAAGCTAAAAATGCAATCATGTTTTTTTGAGTCAAAGTGCATATGTTCTATATAATGACTTATAAATAGGATATCTGCTATTTTATTTTTTTATTTTTTTATATATGTTACAATTAATTCAATACTTTTTGCAAAAATAAAAAAGTATAAGACTAAAATAAAATAAAAATCCAAATGAATTTTGAAATCATTGGATCAAATGATTATTTACTCTTATCAAATGTGCAAGTATTCCTACTAGAAACTTTACTATAACGTGAAATTAAATTTATCAAAAGGTTAGTAATGGGATATAGAAACTTTATTGTAACATGAAATTAAATTTATCAAAAGGTTAGTAATGGGATATATATATATATATATATATATATATATATATATATATATATAAAATAAAATTATAATTATTATTATATATCAAATAAAAATCAATTAAATAATATTAATTTAATTATTTATTTATATTTTGTTTCTCTTCAATCATACAACCTTTTTAGTTTCACTCTATTTCTTATTTCTACTTTTCCTGTTTCTGTCACAATCACTTCTCAATCAAGCTCCACTTAATTGCCTAAGATTAACTTGTAGTTAATCACACTTGCTTTTGGGGGTGAAACCTTCCTTAATTCACAGGGCTTGCCTTAATAGATATTCATGATTCTATGATCTCGGTGTTTTTTTCCTCTCTTTCTCCACTTGTGGCTTGCTTCTGTCTGGTTTGGCAATATATACTTAGTATATATATATATATATATATATATATATATATATATATATATATATATATATATTAATTTATTCATTTTATTGGATATGTAGTAGGAATTATTGATGCTACACAAGCCTGCTACTTCTTTCTGTTTCTCTAGTTTGTCCTATTAGGATTATGTTGGATGCAGCTTATAATGTCTATATTGAATGCAGCGTTTGAATAAGAAAGGAGTAAGCTTTTGTACACGGACCACACATGATGATAATGGTATAACAAATGCAATTGAAATATATGACACCTTAAGGTATTTTTCGTACCAAGTTTATTTGTCTTAGTTTGGAACATGAATATTGCTTGACATGGAAACTTTTGCAGTGGCGCAACTCATATTATTGCTTCCAATAATGATTGCGGTGTGAGAGAATGACACAGAAAGGTTTCAGCCTTTGAATAACTTCCAGTTCTCTTGGCTGGTGAATGTGAGCACTCTATATGCAATCTGACTGATGCAGTATATTTTTTATTTTCTTTTCCTTTTTTAGCTAATTATTCTCCCATTCGGGTTCATTTCAACTGTCCTCTCTTATACTGCTGTATTTTTTTTTATTATTTTCCTTAGTTGATTAGAAAAAAAATTGTATAAGGAGTAGAGAGAAAACAGATAAAAAAGATGCAGGATAAGAAGTCATAGAACTGATTTAGAAAATCAAAACAGAGAGACAAAAGTTGAAGTCCTATAACTATAAAACTAGTTAGTGTAGAAAAGGTGTCCAATCTCTTTGTATATATTATATGTTGATTCCATGAAATAATACATGTGCTGAAGACCAACGGGAAGCCACACACACACTTCTATCTATAGCAAATTTAGAGGATATGATGCACCCTTATAGATTGAAGCATTCCTTTCCAGTCACATACACTACACCTCACAAACCACATAGGGCCATATTGTTTTGATTTTCATTTTAATTATTATTTCCAAACCCTTGAAAGTGGGCATGAAGAAACTGATCCAACCAACTAGGACAAATTCATCTCTAGCTGGGAAAAATTGACCTTAGAAGAAGCTTTGGATTTCCAAATTGAATTATCTAGGGAAAGCTTTCCCTTGTTGGAAAATAAATGAGAAATTGAAGATTTGCATGAAAATTTGAAAAATAGCAGAAGAATCCAGGTTCCTAATTCCATATCTTCTGTGGATAAGATGGTTATAGTGAACTAGCGAAATTCATTTGGCTAACCTTCCCTGCTCACCATTTATTTCTTTAGTTACATATCAGCACATTACATATCAACGGCAGGAGGAGGAGATGAACATTGATACTGCATTTTTAATTGTTCTTGCAGTTCACTTTGTTCCTATACATCTCTATTTCATCATAGAGATCAATAATCTTTTGCTCAAGTCAAATATAGAGATACCAATCCCTCCCTCCCTGCATCAATCTTCAAAGAAAGAATGTTGAGACCGAAAATAAAAGTTATTTTTTATTTTGTAGACCAGGATACATAAACAAGCCAAAGTGATTCCAAGGCTCCTAGCCCCAATGAGTGAAACCTTACTAGTGCAATTGATAAAATTATTGACTTGACAGTACTTGTTGGAAAAAAAAAATTCCCATTCTGAATGACACCATCTTCTCTTTATTTTCCTGAATCTCCCAGATATTATGAAATCTGGAGCTACCTTCTAAAATGTTTGCTTCATTGAAATTATCAACAGAGAAAATTTGAGTCATTGACAATATTTAGTTTCAATAGGCTAAGCGCATTGTTGAGATATGAAGAACAAAGGTTTTATCTAGTTCCATATAAATAACCATAGAGGACTAGATTTTGTGTGGGGATTGATTTTAGGTACTAGATTCAATGCTTCACCAAATTTTCCATGATATAATTGACTGAAAGATGTAAGGTAATAATTTCAATTGCTAATTCCTTCCCCCCCTTAACAAAAAGCAATTAGCTTCATTTAGGTACAATTTCATAGTGCCATCAATTTCATAGGTCCATTAATATATTGACCATGTTTGTTGTATGAGAGGTATCTTTTCATTATACGTATAGTTATCCTTAATTTTTTTCAAACTGCATTTGATACTATGGCTATATATGTCATTCTTCTGTGCACAATTTCTCTGCTGAACTTTAAATGCAAATTTTGACCATATGCCATGTGTTACATTGTATGTCTAGGTGACCATACATCATTAAAGGAAATGTGAATCCTTGAAGTTTCTTCTTTGAGGACCACATTGTTGTAACATGGAAAGGGGTTTGACAATAACCCTTTGATAAGTGCAATCATTTCTTTATACCACCCCCCTAATCATTGTGTCTGGAATTTGGGGGTAAAATCACATTCCCCTTGGAAATTTCCAACCTATCACTTGAGAGTTAAAATAACTTACATAAATTAATCAATAAAAACAGTTTATAAACTGATGTTAACATGGGAATTCTCAGAGAATATATTTTTGTAGTCCTTCAATCTCAAAAATAATCTTTTTTTCTCTTGATCTCCATAAAAATAAATAAGCATCACAATTACCCTAAAATTATTATGAGATTTTTTTTCATAAAGAGTGACTATAAATAATATTTTTTTAAAATTGAGGGGCAAAAAATAAATTATTTCTTTTTACAACAAATAAATTTAAATTAGAAAACCAAAAATAAAAATGACTCAAATTAAATTTTAGTAACATGTCATAAAGAAATTGATTGGAACTAATTATGAATAGTTGGTGTTCTTAGACCAGGATACATAAACAAGCCAAAGTGATTCCAAGGCTCCTAGCCCCAATGAGTGAAACCTTTAGAAAAATCAATTTTAGAGTTTGCGTGTATCTCTCCATTGCTTAAGTAGGTCCTCAAACTTCTATCATTGGGTTTTAGTTTGGCATCTTCACAATCCTCTTCCTCTTTGCAAATGTTATTTGACAACAAGAAACCCCATCATAAAAAAACAATTGAATATGATAGATTTATTTTAAGTTATGGGTAGGTATAGGTTTAAGGTGAATTGTGTCTATAATTATAGATATATTTATAAAAATATTGATTTAATAGATAGAATACATGCATTAAGCTTTACCAATTCTTTAAAGTTGCCTAAATAAATTCTTTAAAGTCTGATTAATTATTTTGTTCAACATTAGATTTTTTTGGCTTTATAAATAAATAAAAGAATGGCTTGTTTCAAACTTTTTCATCCACTACAAAACGCTGCAGAGATTTGATATTTATAGAAAAAATAATTATTTTATATAAATGAATTTCTTAGCCTAATTATAAATATATGTATATTATTCACCGAAAAAAATATGTATTAAGTTTCTATTTTGTTTTCTATTTTAGAATAAAAATTTATTTAAATATGATACTATTTTTGAATAAAATAATTTTTTATTCAATTTAAATATGCATAAAAAATACTAACAACCTTAAATTAGAACATATAATGAATTACAGATTGTTAATTTAATATATATGTTTTATACTAATGGGTTTTCACCCTTCTTCTTCACCCCCAACCCTCCACTACTTGTATTTTTCATTAAAAATAATCTTCAAATATATAAAATTATTATAGGTGACAATTTTTCTAATAACTGTATGCTGACAATTTAAACTTGAAATTAATCTTTAGTTAAATTAAATAATTTGTGTTAATTGATTCATGTGTATGGTTTCATTATAATAATGTCCTTGTTCCAACAAAGGCTATGACAAAGCATTTTAAAAAGCCCAAGTTTACTCAAATCCAAAGCATGACCAAAATAGTTGCCAACTAGGGACTAAATGTAGGAACTGATAGTTTTTTTTGTTATGGTTTTTGTTTTATAATTTATTGATAGTCTAGTTCTTTCTAGTCCAGTCCATTTATTATTGCTATAGAACTGGAAATCCTGAGAAATTATTATGATTCACTTACATACCCAAAAAACAAATGAGTACTGTACTCACATATATCAATGGCATAACAAATTGCTCCAGATCATGTATATTAATTTAAAACAAACTTTTATGGGATTAAGTGGAGAGATAAGTTGGAAACTTAGTGCAATAGTCAAAAAAGTGATAGAAAGTAAACCGAAATTAGTAATTGCTATTGCCAGGTCATTTTGAGGTCCTTCCATTCTGACTTTTGTCTATGTTTACAAGAAATTTGTTGGTTAAACTATTTCTTTGTGCCTTATAGTTCCTATTTTAAATTTGTCATTGCACAAGAAAATTGTGAGTTGTAGTAGCCATATGAGAAAACATTAAGTGGTAGCTTCTACACATGCATAAGAATTATTAGTTTATATTGTGATGAGAAATCGCATCCTGTCATCCATGTCATACAGTACCATACTAATAAGTTCTAGAAAACTCTTAGTTATACTCAGTTGTTATGACTTGAACCTGAAAATCAATTTTCTGTTGTAATCACAGGTCTTGAATTGAATAATTAAGTATATTTGGGACATCGTGTTCGATTTTTTATTGCTAAAGGAAAGGGTCAATATACCTCCAATACAAGGTAATGTACATATTTAATGAAACTTTGCAATTGCTTTGCCTTTGGTGACTGTTTATCAATCAATTATTAACTATATCAATTTTTTTATATATGTTAATTATTAAATATAATGGATTTTATAAATAATGATAATAAAAATATTGTGTCATCTTTTTTTGTTCATTCAGCATAATCAATATAGGCAACAAAACTAGCAGAATCTACAGCTTCCAAGAGAAGCATTTGAACATGGGAAAGTGCTCCAAAACTAAAACATGTTGAGACCAAGACGCTTCACGTTCAGCTAAAATATCAACATTTTTTACCTTTTCTGAGGGTATGGTAGAAGTTAAGCAGCCAATCTTCATTCTTGAAAGTCCCTATATATTATAGGTGCATACGGATTACTACCTGTTTTAGGCCTTCCTTGGTAGTAGAGACCAACTTTTTTCCCTCAAATTCCTTAAGCTGACCAACAACATACTCATCAATAGCATCAACCATGTAGAGAACCTCGTACCCCTTCTTCCTAAGCTTTTCAAGGAAGGGGGAATTCTCGACAGCTTTCTTGCTTTCACCAGTAATGTAGTAGATGTCATTCTGTCCTTCCTTCATCCTCGTAACATAGTCCTTGAGGCTGGTCATCTCATCACCACTCTTACTCGAGTCATACTTGAGCAATTCAGCTAGCTTTGTCTTGTTCTGAGAATCCTCATTAATACCAAGTTTCAAAGTTCTTAGAGAAGCCTTCATAAAACTTGTTATAGTCTTCCTCAAAATGTATGTTGATATCCTTAATAAAATGACATGAATTTGTTTCCTTAAAAAAAATTTCTATAGCTCCATGTAACCAAATATTGAGAGTTCTAACTTCCAAATCTCCAATCGGACACCAAATACCTAACTTATCTCGCATTATTATATGAGTTTAATGTTTATCTATTAATTTTATATTATCATTCTAATTATATATTATTATTTAAAATATTTTTAAATATTTATTTTAAAAATTAATAAGTTATTATATATAATAGTAATGATACCATAACACATTCTAGTCTAAATCCCTGGACATAATCTTCTAATAATAGTAATGATAATAATATAATTATAATACATGAGTGACCTAAATAGCTAGCTTAAGGTAGATGAGACTCGGGAAAGGCAAAAATGTATAATAGCAGAAACAAGGGACCAAAATTACGAGTGTCAAAATTCGCAATAATAGTATCTTCACCATATATGGCCTTCCTAAACAGTGAATAAGAGGGAATTACCCCATCATTCCCTTCCAGGTCCATGAATTCCCACGAATGAGTAGTGTGTAGTTTTCTTCCTTTTTGTTTTAGTGAATTTTTAACACAAAAAGTGAGACACCTGTGCAAAAAGTGAAAAGGAAATCAAACAAACTCACCTAATGACTCTAATAAAAATTCATAACTTCTTTTCTTAACTTTGATGTTGACCTTGACCAAAAACTTCTCATTTGAGAGCCTCCTCAATAGTTCTCATTGAGCTTGAGCAAATATTCACCAACAATGACATTGGATGCGGTGTCCAGTGCTTTAGGATTGTTCTTACTGATAGTTTCTAATCCAAGAAAATCCCAAGAATGTGTTGTGTGAAGTTTATTCATTTTGCTTTCAAATACGGACAATACTGATTCATATTCTGAAACACAATTCAAAACGTCATTCAGAGCCTGATCAAGAAAGTGGTGAATGAATTCCATATAGAATATGCTTATCACTCTGAAACTTGAAAATATACGGCTCCAAATTATTGGAGGCTTGGAGCCACCCCATCTAAATCGAGAAGCCTTTCTCAAAATATTGAATTAGTCTTCCATCTCTTATTCAAAATGTTTGCCTGGCCAATATAGTGGGAAAGATAAAGACAGAAGGGTATAACACTGGAATAAATACCTGCAAGTTGACTAGCTTGCTCTGGTGTAATCATGGCTGAGAAACCTTGGAAGCTTTTATTGTAATGGTGGAGTGCTGCTACTTTTGCTTCGCTGAGGCTAAAGAGTGTAAAGAATTTACAGAGGAAGACTATGTTAGACTACACTATTCCATTCTGAATAAATCAAGCTTAAAATAACATCATTAGTTATAATGAATTCCATGAGTTTTATCTTAAATTGAGTGACATGCCTTCCAGTAACTGAAGCTAGTATCTCATGGTTTGCTCTGATTACAGATTCTGAATTAGGGTGTGAATGATCTTCCATGTAAACTATATAATGCTACATTAATGCAAATCCCAAAGTTAGTTTTGTTCTATATAAGTAAGTAGTTAGGAGCTGCTAGTAATGTAGCTCATAGGATGTAGATGCATGCAACTCACGTTGACATCATGCATTAAGTTCAAGTGAATATGCTCCTTACCTTTGGTGTGGATCCATTCACCAAAGTATACCCAATGAACAGAAGGGTGAAAGAGCTCAAAATTTTGGCAAACCTCATGATAAGTTGAAGGGGTCCAGAATAGATGCTAGATGTGGAAATGCTGATTCATTTTTTGGTTGGTGATTCACCTATTTTATAGCATACACGGACCAACTTATATGTCATGTCACACATATAAAAATTATCATTTCCGACTTTATATGTTTCTGGTTATAACTTAGTGTACATTTGGGATTCTTCAAAAACTTAAATGACATTCACAAGAGGAGATAAGACGAATATATATTTAACGAACTAACATCATTTGGACGAATTATAAACAACAATTATTGGAACTAATAATTTTTCAATATTTTAGACTGCAAAGGACAATGGGTGGTTCCCTTGTCTGAACTTTGAGAGTATGTTATTGGCAACCACAAATCGCATATGCTTACAGACCATAAGCTACAGTGCAATTAAGATTCTTAAAAAAAATAAAAAGATAGAAAATATAAGCTATATTTCATTACTAGGTGCTCTGCCAAAAATGTTCCATCCTTAGATTCTTTTGGCATTTTTTGTATCAACAAAGGTTAGTTTTGTTAAAAATATCACTTGGGGGGATTCGAACTCATGACTCTCCCTCCTCCCTTCTCCCCTCTCTAACCACTGGGCCATATCAAACTTTAAAGTTCTAGTATTGTATGCTCATACAGAGACGAATGGATGAATCCTTCTAATTAATGTGGTTTTTCTTTTTTACACTAGTTCTTTTTCCTACTTCATAATTTTCCCTAATTAATCCCTCTGCAAAATATGCAAACAAACCTATTTTGTTTTTTAATATATCTATTTGGCAGATCACCTCCTCACATTTGGAACTGATTGTAACTAGACAGCTTACATGCCATTCACTTCTTCAAATTATCAACTGGCCGTCCCTACGATTCAAACAATCAGAGGTGGCCAAAATTTTTTTGTTTCCATTGATAATTTCAGACCGTGTCATCATTAGCAATGCCTTCTATTCTCTGGCAAGTCACATCTAATAAAGATGACCTTTCCAAGCATTTTTCGCATATATAAACCACGTTTAGGACAATTTATATGCTTTTCTAGGACTAACTTGAATTGCAAAGTAATATCACATTTGGTTGAACAACCTGCTCAAAACTTGAATTTACAGTTAAACGAATATCTTAATCGGCATCTTTAGTGATGAAATTAGTTTGTCTCTTGCGGTTGGGTGAAGCATTGCAGCTGAAATTGTCAACCCTCACCCCAGCTTGGAATCTGAAAAAACTCAAACCTATAACTATCATAAAATTTGTGACATCTATAACTATCATAAAATTTGTGACATCTACATTCAAAAGGCCGACCAACATGAGTAACTGGAATCACATATTCACATAAAATTTATTTTTCTGATCATTTCATCAGTCTATTTTTATTCACAAATTATGATTAGTAAAAATATGCATTTCACTTGATCCAATAGCTCTGTAAATTACAAATCATAACATGTTTAAACTAGTGAAGATGGTTGAAGAAAAATTCTATCAGAATTATCCTTCCTCTCCGAACTCCTTTGTGAATCGCTCATGAACATCAAGGTCAGACTTGCTTACGGTGGGTCTTTGTCTAGCAAGTACTTTGTCAAAATTTGTTCTCGATATAGGAGGTGGCAGGATCTGTACAGCAAACAAGAACATAAAAACTCTTATTCTCTAATTCTCATTGTCATACCCTAATTTCGTCCGGGGACCTTTGCTTGGTGGCATGCAACTTTTGTTTGGTCCTTGTGAGGTGCTTGGCACCCATCATTAGGCAATTTGTGAAGTTTCGGGACATGCCGGAAATCAAAAGAAAGTATTGATGCACAATCCGTAAGGTTCCGGGACATATCGGAAATAAAAAAGGAAGCATCGTTGCACAATTCGTGAGGTTCCGTGACGTTCCGTATGTAAAAAAAGGGATGATTATGTAATCCGCAAGGTTCCGTAACATTACGGAAAGAAAACAAGCATCGTTACGAAATTCGAAGGTTTTCGTAACTTTACGAAAAAAGAAGCACAAAAAAAAGGCAGGGGGTGTGTTTAGTAAAAATGGGGGTGCAAATAGCAATCAGAACCACTTGGTCCCTCCAGAAGATTCCTCCAGAAGGCGGTTGCTTCTGGAGGAAGCCACCTTGCTCGCCTGGGCGAGCTGGGTGGCAAGCTTCTCCCTCAATTTTCTATAAATAGGGGGAGAAGTGAAGTTGAAAAGGGTTCAGCCCTCCTGGTAATTCAGAATCACTTAAAATTAGTGAGAAAAATTGGTTCCGTGAAGAAAATCCAAGCTGAGGCGCTTCCGTAACATTTCCGTAACGTTTCCGTGGGTGATTTCGCGAAGGTTTTCGACCGTTCTTCGACGTTCTTCATTCGTTCTTCGTCGTTCTTCGGTCTTCAACCGGTAAGTTCCCTAGATCGAACTTTTCAATTCATTCTATGCACCCTTAGTGGTCCTCATTTGTTTTTACGTGCTTTCATTTACATTTCATTTACTTTCTGTACCCCCTTTTTGACGTGCTTTAGTCATTTGCTTAAGTTATTTTCTTGCCTAATCAAAAAATAAAATAAACTTCCACCGATCATTTGAATTGTATCATCCGTTAATTTCGGTTAAAATGAATTTCGACCGTTCGGTCGTGCCGTAACCGCGTTGGAAATCAAAAAAGGAGGTAAAATAATAATATAATAATAAAAAATATCTTTTAGTAAAATGAAGCGAAAATCAATCGGACGTTTTCTCTTTGGGATTTCTCATTCTCAACTGAATTGACTAATAACTAAAGCGAAACTAAGGCTAAAATCAATTCGCCAAGTCAAGCTCGTCCACCAAAAAATCACTAAAAAAGGATTTGAAATTTTTATCTCAGCTTTTTCTTACCAAGTTAAATGGATCATTTTTAAAGGCCCAACACCTTTAAGTGATCACCTTTCAAGTAAAAGAATCGCTTGATTTACCTTTAAGAAAGAACTACGTAGGTCTGATTTTCTCATCACAATTGAGGAATACGTAGGAGCAAAGGGAAACACCCTTGTCGACCACAAAAAAAGAAAAAAAATATAAAAAGGGTATAAAGGATATAAGGACATAAAAGGGAACGTAAAAATCAAAGTCATGATTGCACATTCGATTAAAGGCTGCCGTCCCTTGTGACTGACGTGTGGGGTGCTAATACCTTCCCCGTGCGTAAATACAACTCCCAAACCTTTTCATTTAAAGTTCGTAGATCACGTCTTTTCCGGTTTTTCCGACGTTTTCCCCAAATAAACGTTGGTGGCGACTCCGCGCGTATTCCTTTCGTGGAACACGAATCTCGCGAGTCACGCGTCGTCCTCCCGCCGAAGGGTAGGTTGCGATAGTTGGCGACTCCACTGGGGAATATTTTTTAGAGAGTTAGGCCATTTAATCTTGTGCAATGTTTTATCATGACATCCTCCTTTATTGGTTTCCCTTTATTTTTCTTACGTTCTTTGTATACAACTCTTTGATACTTTTAGTGTATTTCAAAATGTATGCATGAGGTAAAAATTTATTCATTTGATGCACACAAACACCAACACTATTTGCACACACTGTGAGTTGAAAAAGGGCCCTATACCCGGGTTCATGGGAACATAAGGAGTGGAGGTGAATCTGTGATCATGCTAGGTCTCCGACTTGCTTGATTACAGTGAACCCTCATCTAGAGCTTTTCTCTTTGAAAACTTATTGTTGCTAGTAGTCCCTACTGCTGCCATATGTGAAGAAAGCATGTCTCCTTTCCTTGTGAGAGATTTCGGCACGCAAAATTTCAAAGCTATACAAAGGATCCATAAAGCGTGGGAAACCCTGTTAAGAAAAGATAAAGAACTTAGGGGCATTCATAATGGCATTATTGGTGGTTATCATGAATGGCTGAAAGTTCATACACGAGGTTTAGATTGGCTCCCCAAGTTAAAGGTTGTCAGCGAAGAGAGTTTCGAAGCGCCGGAAGAGGACGAAGAAGTCCAAGCTCTCAAAAACGAGTTAGGAAAGGCGAGACTTGCCAAGGAGAAGTTCAAGTTAGCCGCTACAGACATCCGGAAAGAGTGTGCCGGGTTACGTGAAGAGAATGCAACTACCGCAAGAGCCCTTGAACAAGAGACCAAGAGGGCTCGCAAGGAAGAGTATGGTCGTAACAAATTTCGCAGAGCTTTGTGGGGTAGCAACAGTGAACTCAAGCTGCAAAGGGAAGAAAGAGACCAGTCGCGAGCACATGGCATGGTCTTGAAAGAGGAGTTAGTTGCCTGTTCAAGGTCCAAAAGAAACTTGTCTCAGCGTTTGTGCGAGACAGAGACCAACATGCTAGCTATCATCGCCAAGTACCAAGAAGAGCTAAGTCTAGCCATGGCCCACGAGCATAGGGTCGCGGACGAGTATGCCCAAGTATACGCGGAAAAAGAGGCTAGAGGAAGGGTGATCGACTCTTTACACCAAGAGGCAACCATGTGGATGGACCGGTTTGCTCTTACCTTGAACGGGAGTCAAGAACTTCCCCGATTGCTAGCCAAGGCCAAGGCAATGGCGGACACCTACTCCGCCCCCGAAGAAATCCACGGGCTTCTCAGCTATTGTCAGCATATGATAGACTTAATGGCCCATATAATTAGAAACCGCTAGGAAACTTGTATGGTCTCTCAGATCTTGACTAGATATGACTTTCTGAAATAAAATGAGTTGGTCCTATGTTTCTGCTCCAAAAGCTTGTGTGAATCAAATCACTCCTACATTTTATCTCTAGCATGCATTCATTTTTCTTTACCTACTCCTCACGTTTGGTTTTTTTAGGAAAAACACCATAACTAAACGCGCTACAAGGCATCCCTATCGCACCAGATCCAAATCTAGAACGATGGGTGATCAAGAGGAGACACAGGAACAGATGAAAGCCGACATGTCGGCTCTGAAAGAACAAATGGCTTCCATGATGGAGGCCATGTTAGGAATGAGGCAGCTCATGGAGAAAAACATGGCCGCTGCTGTCAGTTCGGCTGCCGAAGCAGACCCAACTCTCTTGGCTACCGCGCGCCATCCTCCCTCAAACACAGTAGGACGGGGAAGGAACACGCTGGGGCACGACGACAACCCTCATCTGGGATACAACCGAACAGCTTACCCTTATGGATTGCCGCCTAACTACTCACCCCCCATCATGCAAGACGATGCGGGCCATATTTCTTCTCCCGTCCTTGAAAGGGAGCCTCCTCAACAGCCCGACGAGGTCCACGAAAACCCTCAAGACTATGCCCGAAGGGATGTCGAGTTCTATCCCCCGATCCCCGAAGGGCCGGCACCCAACACGTTGCCTCAGCCCAACCTCACGACACAACCAATAGTTTTGTCCATGGAAGGACCTCCCCCGGCAACTGAAGAAAGGAGGAAACTCGATCTCCTCGAGGAGAGATTGAGGGCCGTGGAAGGATTTGGTGACTATCCGTTCGCAGACATGACGGATCTCTGCTTAGTACCCGATGTTGTTATCCCCCCGAAGTTCAAAGTACCGGACTTCGACAAGTATAAAGGGACGACTTGTCCCAAGAACCATCTCAAGATGTACTGTCGCAAGATGGGCGCACACTCTAAGGATGAGAAGCTGTTAATACACTTTTTTCAAGATAGCTTGGCTGGAGCCGCGGTGGTTTGGTACACTAATTTGGAAGCTTCCCGTATCCGTACTTGGAAGGATCTGATTACTGCCTTCCTAAGGCAATATCAGTATAATTCCGATATGGCTCCCAATCGCACTCAGCTACAGAATATGTTCAAGAGAGAGGGCGAAACCTTTAAAGAATACGCACAGCGGTGGAGAGACCTGGCAGCACAAGTGGCTTCTCCCATGGTCGAGAGAGAGATGATCACTATGATGGTAGACACCTTGCCAGTGTTCTATGAGAAGTTGGTAGGTTACATGCCATCCAGCTTCGCGGACCTAGTGTTCGCCGGGGAAAGAATCGAGGTAGGATTGAAAAGAGGAAAGTTCGATTACGTTTCCTCCACGAGTGCGAATGCCAAAAGAATCGGGGCAACGGGGGCAAAAAGGAAGGAAGGAGATGCCCATGCCGTCTCTTAAACGCCCGCATGGGTCAAACCCCCGCAGCCACCTCATGGTACCCATCAGTACGTGCAACATCATCCGAGCTTCTCAGCTCACACCGGGAGTGCCTCTAGTTCAGCACCCGTGCAGCCTAAGGCACCCACCCAGAGGGAAGCTCCCCAAGTTCCAACTCCAAACACAACTCGCCCGGCTGGCAATTCCAACGCAATGAGGAACTTCCCTCCGAGGCCATTTCAAGAATTCACCCCACTCCCAATGACGTATGAAGACCTCTTGCCGTCCCTCATCGCCAACCAATTGGCCGTGGTAACTCCCGGAAAGGTCTTCCAACCCCCTTTCCCAAAGTGGTATGACCCTAACGCGACTTGCAAGTACCATGGGGGTGCCCCGGGGCATTCCATTGAAAAATGCTTGGCCTTTAAACACAAAGTCCAACATTTAATAGATGCTGGATGGCTGACTTTCCAAGAGGATCGGCCCAATGTGAAAACCAACCCGCTCGCCAACCATGGAGGGGGAGCGGTTAATGCCGTTGAGTCCGACAGGCCGCACAGGTCTAAACCTTTGAGGGACGTGGCAACCCCTAGGAGGTTTATCTTTGAGGCCCTACAAAAAGGAGGTGTGATTCCCCATAGTGGGCGTAAGGAGGATTCCTGTTTGCTGCATTCCGGCGAGCTGCATAACATGGAAACGTGTTTGGAAGTGGAGGAATTGTTACAGCGGATGATAGATCAGGGTCGACTGGAAGTCGGCAGTGAAGGAAGAGAAGAACAGCACATATGCATGCAGTCCACGGATGGGAGCAGTGTTGCGAAGCCCAAACCCTTGGTGATATACTTCACCAAGGGCACAGCTTCGCAAAAGCCCGGACACCCCTTGACAGCTAAACCTGTCCCTTTCCCACACCAAAATAGCCACGCAGTCCCATGGAGATATACACCTCCGAGGGGGAAGGAAGAAGAAGCCACCGACGTCAGCTCGTTGTCGGCTAAGGTAACAAATATCACGGGATTGAGTGGTGTGACCCGTAGCGGTCGTGTGTTTGCGCCCCCGGACCTACCAGTCCAACCCGCAAACGTCAAGGGGAAAGCAAAAGTGGTGGAGGAACAAGATGATGAAATACCCCTCGCTTCGAATAAAGATATTCCGACGAAAGGTCTTCCGGAGAAAAAGGACGGTAAAAAGGAGGTGTCGCTAGAGGAAGCCAGCGAGTTCCTCCGTATAATTCAGCAGAGCGAGTTCAAGGTTATCGAGCAGCTCAACAAAACCCCGGCCAGGGTCTCGCTATTGGAGTTACTCATGAGCTCCGAGCCTCATCGGGCTCTGCTAGTAAAAGTTCTGAACGAGGCCCACGTGGCCCAAGACATCTCGGTAGAAGGTTTCGGAGGGCTGGTCAATAACATCACTGCCAACAACTATCTCGCCTTCACCGAAGAAGAAATCCCCGCCGAGGGGAGAGGGCATAATAAAGCTTTGCACGTGTCAGTCAAGTGCATGGACCACATCGTGGCCAAGGTGCTCATCGATAATGGTTCCAGTTTAAACGTGATGCCTAAGAGCACTTTGGAGAAATTACCATTCAATGCTTCCCACCTAAAGTCGAGTTCGATGGTGGTTCGTGCCTTCGAGGGCACCCGCCGAGTGGTTAGGGGAGAGATCGACCTCCCAGTACAGATAGGCCCTCACACCTGTCAAGTTACCTTCCAAATAATGGATATTAACCCCCCCTACAGCTGTCTGTTGGGGCGTCCGTGGATCCACTCGGTGGGAGTTGTTCCCTCTACACTCCACCAAAAGTTGAAATTCGTAGTGGAAGGGCATCTGGTCATCGTATCAGGCGAGGAAGACATCTTGGTGAGCTGCCCATCCTCTATGCCTTATGTGGAGGCCGCAGAGGAGTCATTAGAAACCGCTTTCCAGTCTTTCGAGGTGGTAAGCATTTCCTCCGTGGATTCCTTCTCTGGGCAAGCTTGCCTGTCCGATGCAGCAGTAATGATGGCCCGAGTTATGTTGGGGAACGGTTACGAACCCGGAATGGGTTTAGGCAAAGACAACGGCGGCATTACTAGCCTGATAAATGCCAAAGGAAATCGTGGGAAGTATGGGTTAGGCTATAAGCCCACTCAGGCAGATATAAAGAGAAGCATCGTGGGAAGGAAGAGCGGTAGTCAAAGCTCGCGGTTGAGACAAGAAGGTGAAGGAAGCCCACCCTGCCACATAAGTAGCAGCTTTATAAGCGCGGGTCTGGGGGATGAAGGTCAAGTGGTCGTGATATACGAAGATGATGTTCCGAGTACATTGGATTTGGTACGACCATGCCTTCCTGATTTCCAGCTGGGAAATTGGCAAGTGGAGGAATGCCCCAGCATTTACGCAACGAGCATAATGTAAACCTTTACGGTTTTAAAAAGCTCTATAGTTGGGCCTAGGCTTTAGAGTTTTTCTTTTGTTAAGGCTTTGTGTCTTTTAATTTATAAATACAAGGATCTTTCTTCATCTGTTCCTACGTCTCTACCCATTCTCATCCATTTGCATGTTTACTTCTTTATTTTTAAAACGGCAGATCCGATGACGAGTCCCTCGAAGGTACTAATACCTGGGACCCGCCTATCAACTTCGAGCAAGAAACGAATCAAACGGAAGATGAAGAGAACGAGGATGTGGGACTTCCCCCGGAATTAGAAAGGATAGTCGCCCATGAGGGCCAAGAAAGGGGGCCTCATCAAGAAGAAACAGAACTAGTAGACTTGGGAACTGGCAGTGGAAAAAGGGAAGTAAAGATAGGCACGAGTATTACCGCACCTATCCGTGAAGAATTAATAACCATGCTAAGAGACTACCAAGACATCTTTGCTTGGTCGTACCAAGATATGCCTGGTTTGAGTTTTGACATTGTACAACACCGATTACCTCTAAATCCCGAGTGTTCCCCGATAAAGCAGAAACTGAGAAGGATGAAGCCCGAAACATCCTTGAAGATAAAAGAAGAAGTGAAGAAGCAATTTGACGCTGGTTTTCTGGCCGTCGCTCGATACCCAGAATGGGTTGCCAACATTGTACTGGTCCCTAAAAAGGATGGGAAGGTATGAATGTGTGTGGATTATCGGGACCTGAATCGGGCCAGTCCCAAGGACAATTTTCCTTTACCACACATCGATATCCTCGTAGATAATACGGCCAATTTCACTTTATTTTCCTTCATGGATGGTTTCTCCGGTTACAATCAGATAAAAATGACGCCAGAGGATATGGAAAAGACTACCTTCATCACCTTATGGGGGACATTCTGTTACAAGGTGATGTCCTTTGGACTCAAGAATGCCGGGGCAACTTATCAACGGGCCATGGTAACTTTGTTCCATGATATGATGCACCAAGAGATCGAGGTCTACGTGGACGACATAATTGCTAAATCTAAATCCGAGGAAGAACACCTTGTCAACCTGCGGAAGTTGTTCGAAAGGCTTAAGAAATATCAATTAAGGTTGAACCCCGCTAAGTGTACCTTTGGGGTCAAATTAGGGAAATTGCTAGGTTTCATCGTAAGCCAGAAAGGGATAGAGGTAGACCCCGAAAAGGTGAAGGCCATCCTTGAGATGCCGGAACCCCGTACAGAGAGGCAAGTCCGAGGTTTCCTGGGACGCTTGAATTATATTGCCAGATTCATATCGCAGCTCACCGCCATTTGTGAGCCGTTGTTCAAACTCTTACGCAAAAACCAAACTGACCGCTGCAATGAGGGTTGCCAAGAGGCTTTCGGAAGGATCAAGAAGTGTCTCATGAATCCCCCTGTGCTTATACCATCGGTACCTGGAAGGCCTCTCATTTTATACATGACAATCTTGGACGAGTCAATGGGATGTATGCTGGGGCAGCATGACGAATCCAGAAAGAAAGAACGCGCTGTCTACTACCTGAGTAAGAAGTTCACGGCCTGTGAAATGAATTACTCTTTGCTTGAAAGAACGTGTTGTGCTTTAGTATGGGCATCCCATCGCCTAAGGCAGTACATGCTGAGCCATACTACCTGGTTGATATCCAAGATGGACCCGGTCAAGTACATCTTTGAAAAGCCAGCTCTCACAGGACAAATCGCCCGGTGGCAAGTCCTGATATCCGAGTTTGATATAGTTTACGTCACCCAAAAGGCGATAAAAGGAAGCGCCTTGGCAGATTATTTGGCTCAGCAGCCTCTTAACGACTATCAGCCCATGCATCCCGAATTCCCAGATGAGGACATCATGGCCTTGTTTGAGGAAAAATTGGACGAAGATCGGGACAAATGGACCGTATGGTTTGATGGAGCGTCGAATGTTCTAGGCCATGGCGTTGGAGCAGTATTGGTCTCTCCGAACAATCAATGTGTACCTTTCACAGCCAGGCTAGGATTCGACTGCACCAACAACATGGCCGAATATGAAGCATGTGCCCTGGCCGTCCAAGCAGCAATTGACTCCGATGTCAAACTACTCAAGGTGTACGGCGACTCAGCGTTGGTAATCCATCAGCTGAGAGGGGAATGGGAAACTAGAGATCCCAAGCTGATACCCTACAAAGCCTATATCAAGGAAATGGCTAAGACCTTTGATGAGATCTCCTTCCATCATGTTCCCCGGGAGGAAAATCAGATGGCGGATGCGCTTGCCACTTTGGCGTCTATGTTCCAGCTAACGCCGCACGGGGATCTACCATACATTGAATTCTGGTGTCGTGGCAAACCCGCGCATTGTTGCCAAGTAGAAGAGGAGCGGGACGGTAAGCCTTGGTATTTCGACATCAAGCGATATGTCGTAAGCAAAGAATACCCACCAGAGATTGCCGACAATGATAAAAGGACATTGAGAAGATTGGCGGCCGACTTCTTCATGAGCGGAAGCATACTATATAAGAGAAACCACGACATGACACTCCTGCGGTGCGTGGATGCCAAAGAGGCAAACCACATGATCGAGGAAGTCCATGAGGGCTCATTTGGAATGCACGCCAACGGGCATGCTATGGCCAGAAAGATCCTAAGGGCAGGTTATTACTGGCTTACCATGGAAAGTGATTGTTGTGTCCATGTAAGGAAATGCCACAAATGTCAAGCGTTCGCAGACAATGTCAATGCTCCACCGCATCCTCTGAATGTCATGTCCGCCCCTTGGCCTTTCTCCATGTGGGGAATAGATGTCATCGGGGCCATTGAGCCCAAGGCCTCGAATGGTCATCGCTTCATCCTCGTGGCGATAGATTATTTCACAAAGTGGGTCGAGGCGGCCTCCTACACTAATGTCACGAGGGGTGTAGTGGTCAGGTTCATTAAGAGAGAGATCATCTGCCGATATGGTTTGCCAAGGAAGATTATCACGGACAACGACACCAACCTGAATAACAAGATGATGGGGGAAATGTGCGAGGAGTTTAAAATCCAGCATCACAATTCCACGCCCTACCGACCAAAGATGAATGGAGCCGTGGAAGCGGCCAATAGAAATATGAAAAAGATTATCCAAAAGAAGACCGTGTCGTACAAAGATTGGCACGAGATGCTCCCATTCGCGTTACACGGTTACTGAACTTCAGTACGAACGTCAACTGGGGCAACGCCGTTCTCATTGGTATATGGGATGGAGGCTGTGCTACCGTTTGAGGTAGAAGTCCCGTCATTAAGGATCTTGGCGGAATCCGGATTAAAGGAATCAGAGTGGGCTCAAACGCGCTATGACCAGCTCAACCTCATTGAAGGTAAGCGCTTAACGGTCATGAGTCATGGGCGCTTGTACCAGCAAAGAATGAAGAATGCATTCGACAAGAAGGTACGCTTGCGCAAGTTCCATGAGGGAGACCTTGTGCTAAAGAAAATGTCCCATGCTGTCAAGGAAAATCGAGGAAAATGGGCCCCAAACTACGAAGGGCCTTTTGTTGTGACGAGGGCTTTTTCCGGAGGAGCCCTAGTGCTTACCAACATGGATGGCGAAGAGCTACCTTCACCCGTGAACTCTGATGTCGTCAAGCGATATTATGCTTAGAATCTGGGGCAATTAAGGATGTCGCTGCATGTTCTTTATCTTTATGTGTTTTCTGGGTTTCCCCCAGGGATTCCCCGTCTACTGTATCTCTCGTTACAATCTTTTAAAGAAGTAAACGTGGGTTCGAGGCTTTAGTCTTCACGTTGGTTTTAAACCTTGCGTTAATTTGTGATCGCCTGAGCCCTTGCGCTCAGTTCATGGGATGCCCCAAGCGCTTAATTAAAATTGAACCTAAACCAACTCTCACTAAAATTTGTTGCGTTTGAAAACGTTCATGCATACGCATACGCATGCATATTGTTGTGATAAAACAGGGGCAGGATCATCTAGAGCTACCTTCTGGGGTGGAGACAAAGTTAAAGCAGCAGAAACCAATCAAGGTAAGACAGCGACGCGGCCGAGATTTGCCACACCTCGTTGTTTCCTACTTTCAGATACTTGGGGACGGACAAAAAAAGAGGCTAGGGTCACTACCAATAGGTTGTCGTCCTTAACCTAGCCCGGAACAAGCAGAAAGCGCTGCAGTAAAGTAGCCCAGTATCCTTTGAATTCATAGTAATTATTACCTTTGTTCGATGCCAAATCTATCCTGGGGGGTTTCGATCAGTACCTTACGGAGTGGCTGGCGGAGCATCAAAAGCTTTGGTCCCCTCACGCGAGTCATTCCCGTGTACAGTCGTCTCCTAAAATCAATCGACTTTTAAAAATCCCTGGGATGTTGTCCAATCAAGGTTTTGGGCGATGTTGATAAACTACGGCAAAAAAAAAAAAGTGCAGGTTAGCTCGCCTGGGCGAGCAACCCCCTGCACCAAAATTAAAAAAAAGAAGGAGGGGGGGGGGGGGGCGTTTTTGCATTCAAAAAATTTTCCCCCCCATTCAAAAGCAATACCCACGGGATTTACAAGTTTGCAACCCTAGGATCACTATTTTGGCATTTTTCGATTCCGTTTTGCGCTTTTATTCATCACCAACAAGTAAGTATTCCATCCTTAAGCTTTCTAGCTTTCCATTGGTGTATTTTGATCTTCTTTTGGTGCTCTAAATTGTGGGAATGTGCTCATATATGTGGGGCAATTTTGGTTTGTTTTCTTGCTTGATTGGGTTGAATTGAGGGTTTGTATGAGATGGCCCTAGGCCTATAATGCATTTTGAAGCAATGGGGCATGTCACATTGTCCCCGTTCTCTCGCTATTTATGCCTAAGCGCGCGCCCACCAAGTGTTCGGTGAAATGCCTCAATGGCATTTGCGCATGATTTTATAGGGAAACAACCTATGGGACAATTTGGTTTGCGCATGTTTTCTATTTTTTGAACATGTGTTCAGTTTCGTGAGGGCTAGAATAATTACCCCTCATATACCCTAGGCCTAGTAACCAAAGCTTGTTTTGATGCAAGAAAACACAAGAGTGGGTGCATATTGGGTGAAGCTACCCTTTTTGGCCAGCAATCAGCTATAAGCCACGCTATAATAGTATAGGTATTAGAAATACCTGAATGTGCACGTATGCAATTTTTGGTAGCCAGAGTGCCTTGAGTATGTATGTATGTAAATTTAGCAAAGGAAATGCATGTGATGTAGGTAGCAAATACACCTTGGAAGTGCATATAAGTGATCTAGGTAACGAAGGTGCCTTGATTGTGCATGGGTGCATTTTTTTTTTAGTTAGAAGAATATCTTGTGCGAGTGAATGTTCGTAAGAAAGTATGTGCATGAGTATGCTCTAAATTTACATTGATGTTTGTGTTTATTGGAGGAGGTTGTATGCTATTTTCGTTTTAAGAGTAGCATTTCTTGGTAAAACTAACTTTCCAAATGTTTGCCTTCGCAGGAAATGGCCCCGAGGAAGCTTGCCTCAAAGAGATCTAGGAAGGATAAAGCGGCCGAAGGAACCAGTTCCGCTCCCAAGTATGACAGCCACCACTTTAGGAGCGCTGAACACCAGCAGCGCTTCGAGGCCATCGAGGGATGGTCATTTCTCCGGGAGCGACGCGTCCAGCTCAGGGACGATGAGTATACCGATTTCCAGGAGGAGATAGTTCGCCGACGGTGGGCATCACTGGTTACCCCCATGGCCAAGTTCGACCCAGACATAGTCCTCGAATTTTATGCCAATGCTTGGCCTACGGAGGAGGGCGTGCGAGATATGAGATCCTGGGTGAGGGGTCAGTGGATCCCGTTCGATGCGGATGCTATCAGCCAGTTCCTGGGATATCCTTTAGAGCTGGAAGAGGGCCAGGAGTGCGAGTATGACCAGAGGAGGAACCGGTCCGATGGTTTTGATGAGGAGGCCATCGCCCAGTTGTTGTGTATACCGGGGCAGGATTTTGCCCGGACTGCTGCAGGGAGGCGAGTGCAAATCATGCGCAGCAACATGACCACCCTGACCCAGATATGGATGACGTTGCAGCTCAGCAACATCCTGCCCAGCGATCATAATTCTGACCTCCCTCTGCCGAAGTGTCAGCTGGTGTATGCCATCCTGACACGGATGAGTGTTCATGTGGCTCAGTTGATCGCTGATGCCATCTATCTATTTGCAGGTATGGCGCCGACCAGGCACCCTTTGGACCCCGATAAGTCCAACAGGGCCCTGGGTTTTCCCGCACTGATCACAGGACTCTGCCAGTCGTTCAAAGTCCCCGTTGCACCTACCAAGGTGATTCGGCCGCCATCACTCGGGCTTTTATTGAGAAGTACTGCACCCAGAGACAGGCTCAAGGTGATGCTCCACAGGCCGCAGGCGCGCCACCACCACCTCATCAGGCTGGCCCAGCTGGGTCGTTTGACATGGAGCAGTATTTACGGCATGTGGTTCGCCAGGAGGCGGCCAACCACAAGGCCCATGTGCGGACCAATGAGACCCTATACCAGCTGAGCCTCAGCATGCAGAGCCAGGGCTTCGCTTCTTTTTCATGCCCTACTCCAGACCAGTTCAGGGCAGAGGTCGTATGCCCCGGGGATTGGCCCGAGGCCCAGGCAGGAGAGGCACCCCCAGAGGCTCCCGACGATGGAGAGGAGGCCCACGAGGACGAGGAGATGGCCGATTTGCTTGACTTCTTGGGAGGGAGTGGAGCTACATGACTGGGAGATCCCCAGATTCATGTTTCCTTTCATATTTCTTTTATCATTTTTATGTTATGTTATTTATTTTACTTGAGAGACTAATGTTTGTTTTTGTTGTTTCGATTGTCATTTGTATCGCACATACATTTTTGTTTGGATTGTTGCGTTAGTGCTTATATCATTATTATCGATGATGTTTATTTGAAATTCTGGAACTGTGTAGAGTTTTTCGTTTAGGAACATCGTCCTAAAAAATAAAACAAACAAAAATCATGATAAAAAGAAAAAAAGAGAGAGAGCAAGTAAGGAGAAAAAGAAGGAAAATAGAAGATAAAGAACCAACATGTTTTTGAAAGGGATGATTTTCGACTTTTGTTTGAAAGCAGAATTCGCCGATCATAGCTAGTTTTTGAAAAAATGTGTGTACACCTGAAGGGTGAACGCTGTGAAAATTTTCCCGGACGCCCGAAATGGACTCGGATGAATGCACAAATGGATAAAAGAACATATTTTTGGAAACATTGGGTTGACTAAAATAGAGGAAATGAATCCTGAGCCCTAGCATCACATGACCATAAAAATTTGACACTTGAGTGTCCACATTGGTGCATGCATGACCAGTTTTGCATAAAGTTTCCAAATCATCATTTTTGCATTTGTGTCATGGAAATAATGTGGGGCATCCCTTTTTATCCTTGAACCAAACCAAACCCTGACATGTATCATGTTTAGCCATTCTACAAGCCTTGAGCCAAAATCCTAACTCACCATAAACCTTGACCCAGGGTGAGAATGTCGATCCTTACCCTCGGAAGTAAAAAAGAAGAGAAGGAAAATTTCCAATCAAAGAGAAAGCAAAAAAGAAGAGAAGGAAAATTCCCAATCAAAGAGTGGGAGAAAGCGAAAAGAAAAGAAAGAAAATTCCCAACCAAAGAATGGGAGAAAGTAAAAAAAGAAGGAAAGAAAGCTCCTGATCAAGGATCGAAAGAAACCAGAAGAAATGTGCAGAAAGGTCTTTGGGCCAGACAATATCTGAACAATACAGAATTGTCACCAAATGAACAAAAGGAAGGAAAGGAAACCATGACTTAAAGTGGTCTTCTCCCTTTGATTACCAACCAAAATCATGTGCGTCGGTGACTTGTTCGCCTCGCGTCAAACAAGAACAGAAAAGGAAAAAGCCAAAAAAAAGAAAAAGATCAAAAGCCGAAAAACCCACCAAAAGAACCCATTTCCAAGGGAAGTCCTATTGATCCATGATCATGCATGTAATCTTTGATTTGATAGGAAATAATTCGCAAAGTCAAGTCGTGACATATCTATGGTTCAGAATTAGGATGAAACACTTACCTGTGTGAGGTTGATACACTCTGAGTGATTTTCTTCTATTTTTGTTGAACCCAGTGTTTCCTCTAAATGGTCATTTAGAAACGAAATGCTAACATCCAAAATCTCATTTATGGTTATGGGGGGGTTTCATCAGCAGACTCTCCTTCCCCGGTAGACGCATTGTTTTTCACTCAAAAAAGCATATGCTGCTCTAATCAGTTGGAATATTTGTCTCTTTACTAAAGCATGTTTGCATTTTAGTGGAGAAAACACCGAGACTTTTTCAAGTCTCACAAGTTATCCAGAACTACGTAGGTATGAGTTCCTCATTTGAGGATACGTAGGAGCAAGAGCTTCACTTTTGTCGACCGCACCGCTTTTTGTTACCATGACCCAAGAGCTGGTAGCCTGCAGAGACACCTTACGGTTATCTGCACCTCGTCATTCAGTGACCCCAAGTGTGATTGACGAGCAGAGGCCAATGTGGTCATCTGCGCCCTTTCCGGAGATGTCAGCATCTTCCGGTGGAGACTTTTTCAAGTCTCACAAGTTATCAAGAACTACGTAGGTCTGAGTTCCTCATTGAAGGATAGGTAGGAGCAAGAGCCTTGCTTTTGTCGGCCACCTTCACAAGTTCTGTCATACTGACATTGGAGTCACGTGACATGCGGAGATACCCAAGTGGTTGTCCGCACTTTCAAAACGTTCTTTTGCTATCTGTAAGACGAAAAGCCTGATAGCACGCAGAGACTAACGTCGTCTTTTGCATCCTTCGTCAATCGCGGCCGACAAGCCCGTTGACACGCGGAGATTTACGTCATCTTCCGCGCACACAAGATTTGTCATACTGACATTTGAGTCACGCTGACGGGCGGAAATACCTGAGTGGTTATCCGTATAAACGATCTTTTGCTATCTGTAAGACGAAAAGCCTGATAGCACGCAGAGACTAACGTCGTCTTCTGCATCCTTCGTCAATCGCGGCCGACAAGCCCGTTGACACGCGGAGATTTACGTCATCTTCCGCGCACACAAGATCTGTCATACTGACATTTGAGTCACGCTGACGGGCGGAAATACCCGAGTGGTTATCCATATAAACGTTCTTTTGCTGTCTGTAAGACGAAAAGCCTGATAGCATGCAAAGACTAACGTTGTCTTCTGCATCATTCGTCAATCGCGGCCGACAAGCCCGTTGACACACAGAGATTTACGTCATCTTCCGCGAACACAAGATCTGTCATACTGACATTTGAGTCACACTGACGGGCGGAAATACCCGAGTGGTTATCCGTATAAACGTTCTTTTGCTATCTGTAAGACGAAAATCCTGATAGCACGCAGAGACTAACGTCGTCTTCTGCATCCTTCGTCAATCGCGGCCGACAAGCCCGTTGACACGCGGAGATTTACGTCATCTTCCGCGCACACAAGATCTGTAATACTGACATTTGAGTCACGCTGACGGGCGGAAATACCTGAGTGGTTATCCGTATAAATGATCTTTTGCTATCTGTAAGACGAAAAGCCTGATAGCACGCAGAGACTAACGTCTTCTTTTGCATCCTTCGTCAATCGCGGCCGACAAGCCCGTTGACACGCGGAGATTTACGTCATCTTCCGCGCACACAAGATCTATCATACTGACATTTGAGTCACGCTGACGGGCGGAAATACCCGAGTGGTTATCCATATAAACGTTCTTTTGCTGTCTGTAAGACGAAAAGCCTGATAGCACGTAGAGACTAACGTTGTCTTCTGCATCCTTCGTCAATCGCGGCCGACAAGCTCGTTGACACGCGGAGATTTACGTCATCTTCCGCGCACACAAGATCTGTCATACTGACATTTGAGTCACGCTAACGGGTGGAAATACCCGAGTGGTTATCCGTATAAACGTTCTTTTGCTGTCTGTAAGACGAAAAGCCTGATAGCACGCAGAGACTAACGTTGTCTTCTGCATCCTTCGTCAATCGCGGCCGACAAGCCTGTTGACACGCGGAGATTTACGTCATCTTCCGCGCACACAAGATCTGTCATACTGACATTTGAGTCACGTTGACGGGCAGAAATACCCGAGTGGTTATCCGTATAAACGTTCTTTTGCTGTCTGTAAGACGAAAAGCCTGATAGCACGCAGAGACTAACGTCGTCTTCTGCATCCTTCGTCAATCGCGACCGACAAGCCCGTTGACACGCGGAGATTTACGTCATCTTCCGCGCACACAAGATCTGTCATACTGATATTTGAGTCACGCTGACAGGTGGAAATACCCGAGTGGTTATCCGTATAAACGTTCTTTTGTTTTCTGTAAGATGAAAAGCCTGATAGCGCGCAGAGACTAACGTCGTCTTCTGCATCCTTCGTCAATCGCGGCCGACAAGCCCGTTGACACGCGGAGATTTACGTCATCTTCCGTGCACACAAGATCTGTCATACTGACATTTGAGTCACGCTGACGGGAGGAAATACCCGAGTGGTTATTCGTATAAACGTTCTTTTGCTGTCTGTAAGACGAAAAGCCTGATAGCACGCAGAGACTAACGTCGTCTTCTGCATCCTTCGTCAATCGCGGCCGACAAGCCCATTGACACGCGGAGATTTACGTCATCTTCCGCGCACACAAGATCTTTCATACTGACATTTGAGTCACGCTAACGGGTGGAAATACCCGAGTGGTTATCCATATAAACGTTCTTTTGCTGTCTGTAAGACGAAAAGCCTGATAGCACGCAGAGACTAACGTCGTCTTCTGCATCCTTCGTCAATCGCGGCCGACAAGCCCATTGACACGCGGAGATTTACGTCATCTTCCGCGCACACAAGATCTGTCATACTGACATTTGAGTCACGCTAACGGGTGGAAATACCCGAGTGGTTATCCATATAAACGTTCTTTTGCTGTCTGTAAGACGAAAAGCCTGATAGCACGCAGAGACTAACGTCGTCTTCTGCATCCTTCGTCAATCGCGGCCGACAAGCTCGTTGACACGCGGAGATTTACGTCATCTTCCGCGCACACAAGATCTGTCATACTGACATTTGAGTCACGCTGACGGGTGGAAATACCCGAGTGGTTATCCGTATAAACGTTCTTTTGCTGTCTGTAAAACGAAAAGCCTGATAGCACGCAGAGACTAACGTTGTCTTCTGCATCCTTCGTCAATCGCGACCGACAAGCCCGTTGACACGCGGAGATTTACGTCATCTTCCGCGCACACAAGATCTGTCATACTGACATTTGAGTCACGCTGACGGGCGGAAATACTCGAGTGGTTATCCGTATAAACGTTCTTTTGCTGTCTGTAAGACGAAAAGCCTGATAGCACGCAGAGACTAACGTCATCTTCTGCATCCTTGGTCAATCGCGGCCGACAAGCCCGTTGACACGCGGAGATTTACGTCATCTTCCGCGCACACAAGATCTGTCATATTGACATTTGTGTCACGCTGACTGGCGGAAATACCCGAGTGGTTATCCGTATAAACGTTCTTTTGCTGTCTGTAAGACGAAAAGCCTGATAGCACGCAGAGACTAACGTCGTCTTCTGTATCCTTCGTCAATCGCGGCCGACAAGCCCGTTGACACGCGGAGATTTACGTCATCTTCCGCGCTCACATGATCTGTCATACTGACATTTGAGTCACGCTGACGGACAGAAATACCCGAGTGGTTATCCGTATAAACATTCTTTTTGCTATCTGTAAGACGAAAGGCCTGATAGCATACAAAGACTGACATCGTCTTCTGCTCCCTTTGTTCCCCCGGGGACAACAAGTCAGTTGCATCCAGAGATATTTTATGGTCACCCGCGACTCTCGTCAACCGAGAGGAACGAAATTAGTGTCTTATCTTTACTTCCCTTTTATCTCCAATAAAAGACAAGTAAAGAGGGGCAACTGTGATACCCTAATTTCATCCGGGGACCTTTGCTTGGTGGCATGCAACTTTTGTTTGGTCCTTGTGAGGTGCTTGGCACCCATCATTAGGCAATTTGTGAAGTTCCGGGACATGCCGGAAATCAAAAGAAAGTATTGATGCACAACCGTAAGGTTCCGTGACATATCAGAAATAAAAAAGGAAGCATCGTTGCACAATTCGTGAGGTTCCGTGACGTTCCGTAAGTCAAAAAAGGGATGATTATGTAATCCGCAAAGTTCCGTAACATTACAGAAAGAAAACAAGTATCGTTAGGAAATTCGTAAGTTTCCGTAACTTTACGAAAAAAGAAGCACAAAAAAAAGGCAGGGGGTGTGTTTAGTAAAAATGGGGGTGCAAATAGCAACCAGACCCGCTTGGGCCCTCCAGAAGATTCCTCCAGAAGGCGGTTGCTTCTGGAGGAAGCCACCTTGCTCGCCTGGGTGAGCTGGGTGGCAAGCTTCTCCCTCAATTTTCTATAAATAGGGGGAGAAGTGAAGTAGAAAAGGGTTCAGCACTCCTGGTAATTCAGAATCACTTAAAATTAGTGAGAAAAATTGGTTCCGTGAAGAAAATCCAAGCAGAGGCGCTTCCGTAACGTTTCCGTAATGTTTCCATGGGTGATTTCGCGAAGGTTTTCGACCGTTCTTCGACCTTCTTCATTCGTTCTTCGGTCTTCAACCGGTAAGTTCCCTAGATCGAACTTTTCAATTCATTCTATGCACCCTTAGTGGTCCTCATTTGTTTTTACGTGCTTTCATTTACATTCCGTACCCCCTTTTTGACGTGCTTTAGTCATTTGCTTAAGTTATTTTCTCGCCTAATCAAAAAATAAAATAAATTTCCACCGATCATTTGAATTGTATCATCTGTTAATTTCGGTTAAAATGAATTCCGACCGTTCAGTCATGCCGTAACCGCGTTGGAAATCAAAAAAGGAGGTAAAATAATAATATAATAATAAAAATATCTTTTAGTAAAATGAAGCGAAAATCAATCGGACGTTTTCTCTTTGGGATTTCTCATTCTCAACTGAATTGACTAATAACTAAAGCGAAACTAAGGCTAAAATCAATTCGCCAAGTCAAGCTCGTCCACCAAAAAATCACTAAAAAAGGATTTGAAAGTTTTATCTCAGCTTTTTCTTACCAAGTTAAATGGATCATTTTTAAAGGCCCAACACCTTTAAGTGATCACCTTTCAAGTAAAAGAATTGCTTGATTTACCTTTAAGAAAGAACTACGTAGGTCTGATTTTCTCATCACAATTGAGGAATACGTAGGAGCAAAGGGAAACACCCTTGTCGACCACAAAAAAGAAAAAAAATATAAAAAGGGTATAAAGGATATAAGGACATAAAAGGGAACGTAAAAATCAAAGTCATGATTGCACATTCGATTAAAGGCTGCCGTCCCTTGTGACGGATGTGTGGGGTGCTAATACCTTCCCCGTGCGTAAATACAACTCCCAAACCTTTTCATTTAAAGTTCGTAGATCACGTCTTTTCCGGTTTTTCCGACGTTTTCCCTAAATAAACGTTGGTGGCGACTCCGCGCGTATTCCTTTCGTGGAACACGCATCTCGCGAGTCACGCGTCGTCCTCCCGTCGAAGGGTAGGTTGCGACACTCATTTAGAAAAAGAAGTTATGCAGACCTACTATCATCAAAATCTACAGCATCTTGAATACCTTAGAAGCAAATCCTTTCGCAGCAAGATCCTGCATTGTAGTTTGTACTGCACTCTATTGCTTTGGTCCACATGGGATCCACATATCCTCAGGATTCTTAAAGAAAAACATGGCATCTTGGGTTTTGTGAACAGATTCAAATAAAACATCCTTCACCTGTAGAATAGGTCCAATTACCTTTAACACTAATCCAAATAAAATGATCATTATTCTAACCAGGTATTAAATATAGAAGTCAAACTTACACAGACAGATATATCTGAACCTGAAAACCCCTTTGTCTTGTGAGCCAAATGTTCAAAATCACTTTCAGCCAAGTTATGGGGAGTATCTCCTAGGTGCACCTGTTCAATTTATCAACCAAGAAAAAGACATTGTAAGGCCATTTGCTAGGTTCACAATACACAATAAGACCAATGAACATCATCATGTATATTGCCCATGCCTTGAACATGTGTTGGCGAGCCTTTAAATCAGGTAGGGGTATGTATATATGCTTATCGAAATGCCCCCTTATTGCCTGCAATTACAAGTTGATTTACCAAAACGGCATCCCATTGACTCAATAAAAATAAAAAAAAGTAAACAGAACTATTGTCTTCTTACCTGGTCTAGAGCATAAGGTGTATTTGTAGCTGCTAGAATAAGAACTTTCTGATCATTGTGTCCTACACCCTACAATGTAAAGTGGACAAACTACATTATGATTAGGAACAAACACGAAAAAGAAAATTGACACCAAAGGTGTTGGAAACCTTGGATCTTTTGAATTAGGAAAATAAGGATGCATGATAATAGTAAATAGTAATTATTGGGGGAGGGATTGAACAGTTTTTTTTTTTGTGAAAAAAATTACAAGCTACTATGTTCAGCTTAAAGAAAGAAGCTAAATACAACCGGATTTAAGTCGTTAGTCAAAAAGCTGAGTGCAACTTTCTGTATGACTAAAAACCATCAAACAAGTTACTTTACAAATTTTTTTACCAGCAAAAAATAGTATAATAATACTATAGCCAAGTATAATAGTCAGATGATGATGGATGCCCCCCCAAAAAAAATAACTGCAAATGTTCACACCATTAAAATATTGAATAATTTATGTCAAGAACCACACTTTCTATTTTCTAACAAGATAATTATCTAGGATTTTAAAAACTCCGGAAACCAAGAAATACAAAAAAAGAAGCAAGAATGGAATATAATAGATGTGGATATACAAGGCAATATGCACAATGGTGGAAAACTAAAACAAATTTGCAGCATAAGTCAAGGATAAGAACTGCTTGAATTATAATATTTAGGTAGTAGGCAAAGGGAGAAAGAGAGAATAAAGACAATAATATTCTCAGATTGATATTGTGTGTAATAAATGATAGATACAATAGTCCTAGGCCTTGCTATAAAAGTATGCACCTCTGTATATGGTTCAACACTTGTATTATCATAAAATTTGTTTGTCAATTGAGTTAGCAATGTATGATTTTATTTAAATTTTCATCAACGGCTGATAAACGATGTATAATTTGTTGTGCTTCACAGCTGTCTACACATTGTTGTGGTTTCCGTGGCTACAATTTACGAGTTTTGTATTGGACAATTCAGACTTTGTTGGTTAACCCACGAGAAAATTGATAGTATTTGAAGCTTCCATTACCGCAACCATCTATCTAGGTATGTAAGTTAATAGGAATTTTATTTGGATTGTAAGTTTGTTGTTCTGTAAATTACTATTATTGTTCATAAAAATATGTGCATTGTGAGTGAACCCTAGTTTCCTGTTTGAGATTTCATACCATGATTAATACAGATAGTTTGGATTATTTGTGGTATGGATTCTTGAATTGTCCGTTCGGACAGTTTGGGAACTCTCTCTTTTTACTTCATTCATAGTTATAGGTTAAGTATGTTGTGGTATATTTGATTTGATTTTGGTTTATTGCGTATTGCTTTGTTCTCCGAGTGCATACTTGATTGTGGTCAATTTAGGTGACTGCTTTCATTTTGTGTATTTGGAGACCAATGCAAAATGCTGCCAAAATTTCATCAAATTTAGCATAACATACTTAAGTTGTACATATGAATGAAGCAAAAAAAGTTTGTTCCTGAATGGGATAGGACCCGACCTTCATATAAAAAAAGTGAGACTGTCATGCATATGTCATAACAGACGCCCTCTTGTAGAACAAGAAACATGAATAGAAGTTGGATTCAAGCACCACGCATAAGCGATGAGTATGAAAAGGGGGTTGAAGATTTCTTGAAGTTTGCACAACAACATGCACCAGCTGTGGGTGGAAAGTATTTCTGCCCGTGCGTAAACTGTGTGAATGGAAGGCGTCAGGCATTAGTTGTCATTAGATCACATCTAATTTGTGATGGCTTCATTCGGAGTTATACAAATTGGATATGGCACGGTGAATTGCCAGAGGTCTCATTACCTGCCGACAATGAGGTGGTACCGTTAGAAACCGAAGATTGAATGGAAGACATGATACGTGATCTTGGGCAAGAGGGATTTTTGGAAGCTCATGCACCCTATTATGAAGATTTGGAAACAGATTCCAAGTTACCATTGTACTTGGGGTGCACAACCTTCACTCGGTTATCTGCAGTGCTAGCTTTGGTCAACTTGAAGGCTAGATTTGGGTGGAGTGACAAAAGTCTGACTGAGTTGCTTGTCTTATTGAAGAATATGCTTCCCAATGATAACAAGTTACCAAATAGTCACTACGAGGCTAAGAAGATATTATGTCCTGTGGGTCTGGAGTACAAGAAGATTCATGCTTGCCGTAATGATTGTGTGTTGTACAGAAAAGAGTTTGCCAAATTGCGGAATTGCCCAACATGTGGGGTATCACGATACAAACAAAATGACGGGGAATACATTGATGATGTAGCCACGTCCAACCCTCGTCCAGCAAAGGTTTGTTGGCACCTTCCAATTATACCAAGGTTTAAGCGATTGTTTGCTATTGCACACGATGCTTCTAACCTTAAATGGCATGCAGCTGACAGAATAAATGATGGGTTTCTCCGACATTCAGCTGATTCTCCACAGTGGAAGACAATTGATCACTTGTATCCTGAATTTGGAGCCGAACCAAGAAACCTTCGACTTGGTCTTGCTTCGGATGGCATGAATCCATTTGGTAACTTGTCCACTAATCACAGTTCATGGCTTGTGTTGTTAATGATTTACAACCTTCCTCCTTCGTTATGCATGAAGCGCAAATACATTATGTTGTCTATGATGATATCGGGTCCAAGACAGCCAGGAAACGATATTGATGTGTACTTTACTCCTTTGATTGAAGACATGCGCAAGTTGTGGGTAGACGGGGTTGATGTGTATGATGCAAATCAGGGTGAGACTTTCAGGTTGCATGCGATGATATTTTGCACCATCAATGACTTTCCAGCTTATGGGAATTTGAGTGGATATAGTGTGAAAGGTCACCAGGCTTGTCCAATTTGTGAGCAAAACACAAGTTTCATCCAACTTAAACATGGGAAGAAGACAGTTTATACACGACATCGTAGGTTTTTAAAACATTATCACCCCTATCGACGATTGAAGAAAGCATTTAATGGTAGCCAAGAGACTGAAGAACCCTCAGAATCATTAGCTCCCCATGAAGTGTATGATCGGGTGAAAGACATAGTAACTGTTTTTGGTAAGACACAGCGGAAGGATCATGCTAACAAGAACATTTGGAAGAAAAGGTCAGTGTTCTTTGATCTTCCTTATTGGACCAATCTACATGTTCGGCATTGTCTCGACGTTATGCATGTGGAGAAGAATGTTTGTGATAGTTTACTTGGCACCCTTCTTAACATCAAAGGCAAGACAAAGGATGGTCTGAAATGTCGATAGGATTTGGTCAATATGGGTATACGAAAATAGTTACATCCGCAATCACAAGGTCAACGAACTTATTTGCCCCCAGCATGTTACACAATGTCAACTAAGGAGAAAAAACAATTTTGTCATTGTCTTAAAAATGTGAAAGTCCCACAAGGATACTCTTCCAATATCAAGAGCCTTGTGTCAGTTAATGATTTGAAGTTGGTTGGCTTGAAATCTTATGATTGTCATGTGTTAATGCAACAATTGTTGCCAGTGGCTGTGCGTGGTATATTGCCTGAAAAGGTAAGGGTTGCGATCAGCCGCTTGTGCTTTTTCTTTAATGCAATCTGTCGTAAGGTCATTGACCCAAAACAATTGGATGATTTGGAGAACGAGGCAGCCATGATCCTATGTCAATTAGAAATGTACTTTCCTCCATCGTTTTTTGACATCATGGTTCACTTAATTGTCCATCTTGTACGCGAGATTCGGTTGTGTGGGCCCGTGTTTTTATGATGGATGTATCCAGTTGAACGTTACATGAAGGCGTTGAAAGGATATACAAAAAATCCATATTGACCAGAGGCTAGCATTGTTGAGCAATATGTTGCTGAGGAAGCTATTGAGTTTTGTTCACAATATATAGAAATGGCTACACCAGTGGGACTTCCTCAAAGTCGTCATGGCTCCACCATGGAAGGTAGGGGCACACGGGGGTTCAATGTTGTAACCATGGATCGCCAACAGTTGGCACAAGCTCATCTATATGTATTACACAACACAGCTGAGGTAATCCCTTACATAGATGCTCACAAACAACATATGTGTCGTATTCACCCAAAAATGAACATGATGAGGTTGTTGCAGGAGCACAATAGAACTTTCATATCGTGGTTTAGACAAACAATCTTCGTCGATGACAGTGCTTCAGACACATTAAGATTGCTAGCTGTGGGTCCAAATATGAATGTTCCAACTTGGAAGGGATATGATATCAATCAGTATTCTTTCTACACAAAGTCCCAGGATGATAAAAGTAGTGTGCAGAATAGCGGGGTCAGTGTTGATGGTCAATCAGAGCACTTTTGTAGTGCTACTGACAATAATCCCATTGAAGCTTGCATGCCTTACTATGGAGTCATTGAAGAGATTTGGGAGGTTGATTACGGTGAATTTAGAGTACCTCTTTTCAAATGTAAGTGGGTCAATGGAAACATAGGTGTGCGTAAAGACAAAATGGGATTCACTTTAGTAGACCTTAAAAAAGTTGGTTACAAGGTGTCGCAACGTGCCCTTTTGCGGGCGGGCGAAGGCGTGGCTCACGGGTGCGCTTTCCAAAGGAGGAAAGATGCGCGGAGTCGCCACCAACGTTTATTTGTGGAAAACGTCGGGAAAATCGAAGGAAACCGGTCAAAATGAAAATTCTAAGTTCGGGAGTTGTATTTACGTTTGAGGAAGGTATTAGCACTTCTCACGTTTGTCTCAAAGGACAACAACCTATTTTTCAGAATTGTGGAAATTGTGTTATCTTAACTTTAGTTCTTTTTTATTTTTTTGAGGTCAACAAAAGCGGGGCTCTTGCTCCTACGTACCCTCTATCGAAGAGGAAATCAGACCTACGTAGTTCTTTTTTTGCGTGAATCAAGTGATTCGTTTTACTTGAAGGGTGATCATTTTAAGGCATTGGACCTTAAAAATGATCCATTTTACTTGGTAAGAAACTGAAATGATAAACTTTTAAAACCCTATTTTTTGTGGACGAGCTTGACTAGGCGAGTTGATTTTAGCCTTAATTTCACTTTAGTTATTAGTCGATTCAATTAAGAATGAGAAATCCCAAAGAGAAAACGTCCGATTGATTTTTCGCTTTATTTTACTAAAAGGGTATTTTTTTATTATTATATTATTATTTTACCTCTTTTTTGATTTCCAACGTGGTTACGGCACGACCGAATGGTCGGAATTCATTTTAACAGAAATTAACGAATACTACAATTCAAATGATCGGTGGAAATTTATTTTATTTTTAGATTAGGTGAGAAATGACTTAAATAAATGACTTAAGCACGTCAAAAGGGGGTATAGAAAGCGAATGAAAATGAGAATAAAAATACATGAAACAAAATGTGGACCACCACGGGTACATAGAATGAATTGAAAAGCTCGGTTTGAAGTACTTACCCGTTGAAGACTGAAGAAAACGAAGAACGAACGATGAATGTTGAAGAACGGTCGAGAATCTTCGCGTAATTACTCACGGAAATGTTACGGAAGCGCCTCGGCTTGGATTTTCTTCACAGAAATAATTTTCCTCAGCAATTTCGAGAGAATAAGAAGTGCCAAGAAGGCTGAACCCCTTCTCCCTTCACTCCTCCCCCTATTTATAGCGAAATAGGGGAGGAGCTTGCCACCCAGCTCGCCCAGGCGAGCCAGGTTGCTTCCTCCAGAAGCAACAGCCTTCTGGAGGAAGAATCTGGAAGGCCCAAGTGGGCCTGATTGCTATTTGTAGCCCCTTTTTACTAAATGCACCCCCTCTACCTTTTTTGGTAATTCTTTTTCCGTAACGTTATGAAAATTTACGAATTTCGTAACGATACTTATTTTCCTTCCGCAAGGTTACGAGTCCTTACGGATTATGTATTTACTCTTTTTTAGCTTTCGAAGAAGTTACGAAAACTCACGGATTGCGAAAAATACCTCCTTTCGATTTCCGTCACATCACGGAATTTTCACGGATCGCGTAAGCCTGCTTCCTTTTGATTTTCGGCACGTCTCGGGACTTTACATATTGTGCAACAAAGGGTGCCAAATATCTCGAAGCGACCAATCAATGGTTGTATATCATCAAATTATAATCCCCGGATGAAATTAGGGTATGACACAAGGACGACCCACTCATAATGGCAGCGCAAGCTCGACAGGTGTTTTATGTAGAAGATCCATGCGACTCTAGATGGGCAGTGGTTTTGCAAGGGAGAACAATTTGTATCGGTCACGATGTTGATGGATTAACACTTGATGTCACTGACATGCCATCTTTCTCCAAAGATATTCCTTCAACTACTGTTGAACAAGAAGAGGATGATGTATATGCAAATCGTACTAATCATGACGAGGGTTTATGGGAGAACATTCGTATGTAACTATGTAAGCACAACCATATAAGTATTACTTAACATTTGTAACATTTGTCATGCATAAATTGCTAAGTTGTTTTGAAAATCATGCACCCTATTACATCATTGAATTTGACATATTTATTACACTTTTTTTTTTCTGCAGGGCCATGGCAACACCACCACCGTCCCCGCCACAATCATAAAACCCTCCTGAGGTTACTTCGAAAAGGACAAGACAATCCACGAGGCTCAGAAGTTTGACGTCTAGATACTTAGATGGCCCACAGCTAGTTGTGAACGTGAATCCGACTACAGGTAGAGGGTCAGAGCCTCATAAAGAGAAATTTCACAGTTATTTAGGGGTTGTCGCAAGGGAAAAAGTTCCTATTGTACACGCGAATTGGAATGTTGTCCCCGACGATCTAAAGAGCTTAATATGGAAAGATATTTTGGTAAGTAATTCTAAATACACTTGTATTCATGATTTTGTTGTTAAGTTACTTTTAAAGGATTCATTTACATACTGTTACATAACTCCTTTTGTTGTGCAGCCCAAATTTGATATCCCTGAAGGTGAAAATGCAAAAAAAAAGGTGATGTCAACAGTTGCAGCAAGATGGAGGCAATTTAAGTCTTCATTGACTTCAAAATTTGTCTTTGCTGACAATGAAGGTCAGCAAATATCTGATCCTACAGTCAAGTATGGCCTTGATCCAGAAACATGGGCGGAATTTGCAAAAAGCCGCAAAACCCCTAATTGCCAGGTTTGTTTAAGTATTTCTGTATCTGCAATAATCGATTCAATTTTTTGCTTTCGTTGTTTTGTAACATATATATGACTAGTACAAGCTTGTCTTTTTAAGGGTATACGAAAGAAGGCCCAGGAAATTCAAAAATTTAATGACTGCCCACACGTACTGTCTCGTGGGGGGTATGAACTGCTTGACAAGAAACTTATGGAGGAGAAGAGCAAGCGTGGACATGAGGAACATTTGTGTACTGAAAGCCCAACACTCAACATCGACCCACCATCCCCAGTTGTAAGACACTTGAAGTGGAAGATCGCCTGCAAAAAGCGGCATGGCCAAATGACGTCTGAAGTGGCACAAGAAATTGCAGACAAAATTGTGAGTTCATATATTTTTTGGTTACTGTCATTGCCAAATAATGGTTAGCTAACCTAGTCAAATTTATTTTATTCAAATTCAACAATTGTATATCCATGCAGGATTCATTACAGGAACAAGCAACATAGGGGAGTTTTGTTCCGCATGGGTGACAGGACATACTCAACACGGCCCTTGGCCGACCTGAGCATCCAGGCCATGTTCGTGTCGCAGGGACAGGTGTCACAATAAGCCAATACTTTGGCCAAGCCTCACGTGCTTCTAGCACATCGTCACCATCGATCAACCAACAACAATTGGCTTATATCATTGGTGGAATTAAGGATGACATAAGAAAGCAGCTACAAGATGAGATAAGAAAGGAGGAACAGGATGAGATAAGAAAGGAGGTACAACAAGAACACAAGCAGCAACAAAAGGCTTGGATGAGGGCAGTTGAAGAAAAATAGTGGCAAAATTTGGAGATGATGAAGCAAGAGTTAAAAAAATCACTGAAAGTAGAGTTATCTCATATTGCATCACATCTGTCAGCCCCCATTGAGGCGCTAGAAATACAAGCTCTACTTGCGCGTGTTAGCACAAAGGGTAGCTGCACTGGACCTGAAGGAAGCGAATTACTTAAAGAGCTTTTGAATGGTGATGACGATCTGATGGGCTTGTTCGTAGTTGTTGGGCAAAATACTATGCTTGCGGGCTTGGGAAAAGTGTTTGAGAATTCATCCACCATACATAATGTTCGTTATGAAAATGATGTTGTTAAGGTTCAGGTTGTCAGAACATACATGCCTCACGCTGAGGTCCCTATTCCTACATCAGAGGTTCATTATCTTGAGCAGGCCGTTGGCACATTCGTTGCATGGCCGACACATCTTGTTAGGGAAGTAACTAATGAGGTTAGTTTTTTTCTCCTATGAATCTGTTCTATTTGTTGACATGCATAATTACCTGTACACTAATTTCAATTATCATAGGTGGTCGTAGGACCCGATAAGCCTCCATCAAAGTCTGTTGGAGAACCGAACAGGTTAACATATGTGGCCACAGATGACCCACTGGGAGAATTGGTTAAGAAGTCATATGTAGTTTACACAAAGCCAATGGAGTTGGCATGGGATGGGGCGAAATTTGGGTTACCTAATGCCACAAATGGTTTTTTCGTCACACATGCAGCTGTGACTGAAATCATTTTAGGTGACAGATGTTTAAACATATCTGTACTGCAGCTGTGGATGATGTAAGTAAATCATATTATTTGACTGGCTGTCATATCTTATTGTCCACTCCATATTTGCCTAAGAATATTGTTGATTGTGTTTAAAACAGGTTTATGAATGATTGTAGTACAAACATTGGGTTTTCTCCAGTGTACGGTTTCCTTGAGCCCCAGTCTATACGCTGCACAAAGGACACGCGTGAAGAATGTCAAAAGTACATAGAAACGTGGGTCAAGGAGTCACATCGAGAAATCTACTTAGGACCTTACTTCAATCAGTAAGTCTATTCATGTGGTTGTTATCAATGTGCTTGCATTAGTTTGATGGTGAATTTCATGTTGTTGACTTCAGGGCACATTGACAACTTCTTGTGTTGTGTCCACGAGAGAACATTATAGTATGGTTCTATTCTGCACGAAGAAAGCCTGATGTTCACATTAAGTTTGCAGTGAACAAGTACTTCGCAACCTTATTCAATTTAGCATTGGTCATTACTTGTAGTTTACTAGTCAAAACATTACATGTTAACTTCGGCTTTTGTTATTGTCAAACTTAGTGCAATGAAGAAAATATGCAGTAATCTCCAAGGCAAGGACAATGCACCTCCACCTCCACCTCAGTGGATTGAGGCTAAGGTATGTTGTAATCCCTGTTTTTTTGAAAATTTGAAATAAGTCTGATGTTTCAATTGGAATGATCCAGCATTTATTGAGCGCTTATATTGCATGTAGAGCCATGTACAACAAGGAGCATATGAGTGTGGATATTATGTGATGCATTGGATGAGGTGCATCATTAGTGGCGGTTTGAAAAATGAACTCCACAACGTATGTCCTCTATTAGACTAACAAATGAATTTGTGTAGTATGAAATGGTACTTAAATGGTTGATGTACTAACTAAATTTTATTTTCTTCCCCTTGGTAGTATTTTTCTGATGGAACAACATTAGACACTGACACCATGACGACACTACGCAAGAAATGGACAACCTATTTTCTAGAAGTCGGAAAATGGATGTAAATGAGACAAATTTAGATGACATAGGAACATTAATCACCTTTGTAACATAAAATTTTCATTGCACAAGACACATCATTATGTCTGGTCATGACTTTTAATTCGGCATCGCTACATGATTATGTGACTTGTTTACGTTATTAGTGTGCACTGCTTTTGGGTTGCATTTTGTATTGGTCCCAATATAGGATCAATTTTTTTGTTGTGCAACTCTAATTGTATGCAGGTCAGTGTTTGACATGTTCCTGCTTGGGTCGTTCAGTCTGCCGCAACCTTCTCATACATTGGTCCAAGAAATCATCGGAAAAGCTCCTCAGGTGCTGCAATAATCACCTCTCTCCTTCTTTTAAAATTCAAATTTTATAAGTTTATAATTACAAATAAAAATGCTACGTTATTTTCATCATTTGTAGATAGAAATTTCTGATAATTTGGTTTTTGGGCATGGTTGTGGCTTCCCCCACACGTTGAGTGGCATTTCATTGGGCATTAGCAAAGCAACAAAGCCAAAACACTTTTGGGTATTCTTTTTTTTTTTTAAAGAATTTTGTTTCTCAATTTTATTTTAATTTGTTGGTTTTATTGATGAGGAATTAATGCACTTCTATGCTTTCCCTAGGAGTTGAATTGAAAATGTGGCTTTTGAATTTGATATTGGCATCATATCGGAGCTTCTTGTTTTGCACCATACGTACTTGAAACCTGTTTGAGTAATTGGAACTACAACAGTGTTTCGTCTATGTGACTCATATTTTCTTCTACAGGAAAAGAAAATAACTAGAACAGTGCTTTTAACTTTAATATGAAAAGGGAGCTAAGGGAGCTCATCTGACACAAGAGAAGATAACTTGAGTAGTCGTCCTGGTTCCATAGTTCAGGTATATTTTATTTCTTCTTAGTTTGCTACTTGTGTATTTGTGATCAAATGGTTGGTCCATTATTCTCACAAAATTAACTGCTAGAAAATTATTAACATTCTATGCATTTGGATTTATTCAGCAATACGCAGCAAAAGGTGGTCCAGATTTCTTTTTTGTTATCAACATACAAGTGAGTATGACATCATCTTCATTGTTACATCCATGACCCTAGAATTATGGGATTGTGTAATGTATACTATTGTCATGAATCAGATGCTCGGAAGTCCTATGTATTCCCTTGGAAGATGATGCTTATAGGAAAACTCCTTTGGAAGACCATCCCTTATTGCAGAGCTTTGTGGATGGAGATGATGCTTATAGGAACTCAAGATTTAAGCTCATACCATATATTTCTAAGGTACATTTCTACTAAAAATGTGACATGTAATAAACAAAAAACAAAAAATACAGGATCAAGATAATAAGAGTGTCTAATGGTTTTTATCGCCACGCGACTTGTTTCCCTCAGGGATCATGGTTTTCCTAATGCAAAGTGTTGGAAAGAAAGCATGTTTAGTGGGGCAAGCGCTAGAAATGCTTTATATCCGTGGGAAGAACTATCTAGAGGTACATGGCCAAATTCACTAGTGATTTTGTTGTATCAGTTTTGCTTGTGTAATTTCTTTTGATATTACTGATTCACACAAAATTTTCCTTATTATTTTCTGCTCATTTCTCTTGTTTTATAAGCTAACATTTAAATTATGTTTGCATTATTAGATTGATATCGACGTTGGATCTTCAATCGTGGCAAGAGGGGTGCCTAGCCTAGTTCTTGGATACCTGAACAATTTGGTGGTAGAAATGGCATTTTTGGTACAGGTAAAATTAAATGATCAATATGGTTTTGTGAGAGTATAAATAAAAAAAATGTGTATTTAACCTACTAAACCAAGACCAAGGTCATTGACATAAAATTTCTAACAATTTTGGTTTGTGTTACTAGAATGACATATGTCAGAATGTGTGTGCAGGGTAACACACAAGATGAGCTCCCTTAGACCAACAATTGTTTTAACTTTAATACTGCATCTAAGTTTAATATTTTCTCTCCCTTAGACCAACAAAATGTCTTGCAATACTCTTGTTGGATACTGCGACAAAATCCTCTTCAGTGTTTTCCTCTAACGACTGTCTCCATAATTTTGAAGTTTTCCCTTTCTTTTGATGTTTCTGAAGATTCAATGTACGCCTTTAAAAAATTACACGCACATAATAAATAAAAAAACACAATATAGATTTTTGTTTGGCTTTATCCGACTTTTTCTACTAATGAATAATCTTGTTTGTCCTTTTCTGCGTTACCACTTTGTCTGAATTGAGTATTCCCCCATGTCCCTTTCAAAATTAGGAACATTTTTACGGTTATTTTTAGTAATAATAACCGTATGTTTGTGATGTTCTTATAACAGTGGTGCAGTTGATTTTCAACAATTGTGCTTGAGTGGGAAGTTTTTGAATGATATTCTTGCAGTTCTGGCACTACCCAGGGGAAGCCAAAATATGTACCTTGGAATGATGAATTGTATGAAACCACAATGCAGATATACCAGACCTCTTTTGTCTTTAGAAACAGGTATTCCCCTTCACTTTTTCTTACCCTTTTTTAGTTTATTTTTATGCACCATTTAGATTTTTACATTGTCAACCGATAAAAAATTATCTCCGGTTATAAAAGTCACCCAAAACTTTAGTCTTTAGCCGAGCCAAATAGCATGGTGCGTTTCATATAACCGATCTCATCTACTAGGATAAGAATTTGTTGTTGTTGTATTATAGAAGTCAACAAAATTCATATACCAATCTGTAATTGGATGAAAGTGTGAACAATCTTGATTAAATTGTATTTTTTGTTCAAAACACAATTGTTATATATTCTGACTTCTGACATAATTCCGTTCCTACAGGGAGTTTCATATAAAAAAGGGGAAGCCTTTAAGCTTTATATATGGTAGCAAGCAGTTCAAAATGAAAGGGGGTCTGGCAGCTAGAAATGCCGCAAGCAATGTGTTCCGTAGTGCTGGTTACAAGTGTGCAATGAGGGCACTTCAATCCCAATGCTACAGCCCAAATGAAGTGATATTTGGTCCTGATTTTTTGACAGCACAATAAGTAAGGATATGTTACTAATCAGATGCTATTGTTATGATAATTATCAACCTATTACATTAGAACACAACATGTGGTCATTCCAACATGATAATTTTGATTCCCCCTGTCCTACTTTTATTATAGTTTAATTTACACGCATTTTCAATGTAAAATATTTTCACACAAACATTCAATAAAAATTTCCCTTATTGATACATCATATTAACGAATAAAATGACATGGCAAAATGGTTAAATCTCACTAGATGTCTACATAAAAATACACTTTAGATCAATAGTAAAGAACCCAAACATTATATAAATAAATAGAAAAAAACAAATTAACAATGTCATAGTGGAGCTGCACAAGTGCAGTGTAGACACAAGAGACAACAAAATAAAGAACCCAAACATTAAAATATAATACTCATATATTCCTCGTGCTTCAATTTCATTTTCCGTCCTTCTTTTTAAAGCCTTCCGCACCTAGATTTCACAATATATTAACCTCTCCTTCTGTGAACAGAAATACTAGTATCTATTTTCTCCTTTGGGATTTCACTTTCACGGCAAGAATGTCGAGCTCACTGGCGGAGAAGTCCACCTTCTCTCGGACTTGTACTCTTCTGAGGCAATACCTCAAGGAGAAGGGCAGCTTTGGAGACCTTACCCTCGGGATTGCCTTAGCATGCACCAACGGTACTATATACGAATTTCATTTTATTTCCCTATCAACTCTAAACTAAATAAATTGTTCTGAAATTAATCGCAATTTATTCTATTAGAATTCAGAAGGAAGCAATTTGTGAAATCCGAGCTTTCGATTAAATATTTCTTCTCTTAGGTTTGAACCTTTGTCTGACGTGTTCAATGTATTCAATTGCTCAACATACATATGTAAAGACGGGTCTAATGCATAGTTTCCAAATTTTCCATATCGGAGAGAGAGAAAAAAAATTCAACCACTATGGAAAATGAGAAAAAGATACAAAAAAGAAAAAGTCAACTGAAAATATTTTCCTTTTGGATATGAGTTCTAAACTAACTGTACATAATTTTCTCCTTGAATTGTTAGGCATTTCGGATTTTTCTCTTTGCAATTTGCAAAAATAAAGAAAGATAAGATTAGAGTTTTGAGATATTTTCAGTGCTAAGAATATTTATGGGTAGGGAAATGCTACATAGCAGGAACTGTAGTAACATATGGACTCGGTGTTCTCTATGAGATATGAGATTATCCTGACAGATTCTACTTCTCACAGGTTCCCCTGACACATCATGTCACTCTGCAACAACCATGCAGTCTGTTTATCCTCGCCACTTGGAGATTCCAACTTTTATTAACCCAAGGTGTGTTTGTTTGGTTAATTGTAATTCTTTTTGTGAAAGAAAATTAATGAATGACAGACAATATGTAAATTCTCGCTTAGACCGGGGCGTATCTTCCTTAATATAAACTTTTTAAGTCACCAAAAAGAAAGAGTCATGGCTGCTTACAGTTTTATAATAATGATTAAGATGTGATCCTCTTTTTTAGGTCTATGGAGAAGGAGGCTAAAGCTTCTCAGTTGACTATCTTCTATGATGGGCAAGTTGTTGTGTTTGATGATTTTCCTGCTGATAAAGTGCAGGAGATGAAGATGGCTACTGCAGCAGGTGCAACTTCCCTTTTGTACTACACATTGAATCAGAAATTGTAGACTCACGATGTAATTGATGAAGATGGTGAAGAAAATGGGAGTGATCCGCTAGCTGATACGCCATTAGGTATTGACCTTGTTTCTCATCGGTTAATCCAAGCCCCTGCAACATGGTTGGAGACAATTTCTACATTGTCAGAAACTCTCAGGTTCACTTATTCGGAGACACTTGGGAAATGGCCAATTGGGGATTTGGCGTTTGGTATCAGCTTTCTTCTAAAGCGGCAGGTAATGACAATGAGTAGATTTTGGTTCTTTGTCGGTGCCCTGATTTGAAGCAACTGAAAATGCAGGAAAGCTGTGTCGTTTTGTTTATCTATCTGTAACATTGGGCACATTTAAGTAGCAAGTAGAATATAGAGGGTCTTTTTGGGTAAGCTTCTCTAGAAGCACTTATAGGAGAAAAACGAAAAAATGAAATAAACTTTTCCATAAGCTAAAATTAGCTAATCATTAGCTTATTTGTAGATGTACTCTCATCTTTTAGAGAAGCTATATGAGAGAGCTTCTACAAATTAGTTAATGGAGAACTCATTTTAACTTATGGAGAAACTCATCTAATTATTTTCTTCTTGTTTTTTTTCCTCTTAGAAGTGCTTCTAAAGAAGCTTACCCAAAGAGGCCCAGAATCAACATTAGTATGAAAGCAGGTGCCTATTTTTAGGTAGAACTATAATTGATCTGAAATGGTAGTTGCAACCTGCACTCAATGTGCAACTCACATAATTCACCTAAAGGATTGCTCATAAATGACATTGATGAATGAAAGAGAGAGAAATAAAGAGAGAGAAAAATGGACAATGGTCACTGAAGTTATGTGAGTTAGGTGAACTTTTTCATGTGTAAATAAAATTGTTGATGATTAAATGGTTGGAAGACCAATTTAATGCTTTCCATCTCAATAAAAAAAATTATGGTCAACAAAGAAATAATCCCACATTTGGAGAGTAGTTATAATTTATATTATCTTTGAAATGTTCCTTACATGTGATAGGCTCTTTTTTCTTTTCTTTTCATGGGTGTTGTTTTTGTTTTGCTTTTTATGCCTTCTCAACATCACAACAGTGGTTTGGGATCATGACATGCAATATTTGAACTTCTGTTGTTACCTGTTAATCATTATCACTTTGAAGTTGACATATTAGATTATTCTTGGATTTTATGATTTACATGATATGATTTCTGTTTATACTTTCTAGGAGAGTAATATGGCTAAGGTAGCTTAGAAATCAGACTATTTTCTACAAAATGAATCCTCACAAGATTGTTCACATGACCTGTGCTACCTTATATTTGATCTTGGTTTAAAACATATATTAAGATTTTTTAAGGTAGATCAGTTTCATGACATCCTGGACTACTGAATTTCTTCATCTCAGCTCTACATAAGTAGATGAGAAGTTTCTCTATAATATTAGTTTTGTGCCAGTTTAATTTGTTCATATTAAGTTGTAGTTTGAGTATAGTAATCATGTATCTTCTTTTTCCATGCTTATGGTTGGACATTAATTCCATATTTGTTTAGATTTTGTGCCATATAAAATCAATCCGGCCAGTCCAAAATAAATGTTTACAGTATTTGTTGTTTGGTTAAGATGTTTAGAATTGATTCGTATTAGGAATGGATTCTATGGAATTAACCAAGCAGTAGCTTTTGCAGCCAAGAAAATTGATTTTGAGTAAGAACTAAGACCTACTGGTTTTTTAAACAAGCTCAGCAATACTCGAAAATAAATTGCCAAGTTGGACCTTGTAGTTTTGCAAATGTATCCCAACAATTATAATTAAAAAAGTAGTTCTACTGTACAATATCTAGGCAAATTCAAAATTCTAAAGTAAATTTTTTACTGTCTAATCCAAATGAACCCTAAGAGACTAGACTATTGATACTCACATAACATTATCTGTAGTTAACATGAAAAATGTAGTTTGTGGTTTTGATGCTTCCTTTTTATTTTATTTATTTAAGCTTGACTGAGTTTGTAAATTTTACTTTGCAGGGAAACTATCATGTGGGCAGTGAATTTTGTGGTAAGGACAGTGTACAGCTGAAAGGATCTGAAATTACTGTTGAACTTAAGTATCTCTTAAACTTGTTGACATTGTGTTGGCACTTTTCAAAGAAGCCCTTTCCCTTGTTTTTAGAAGAAACTGGCTACACGGAAGAAAACGTTCTCCTTCGAGAAGCAAAAGCAGGAGTAAGTCTTGTTTAAATTTCAGGAAAAGTTGATAATAATTCAATATCTGTACTGTGTTGACTAAGTCATTTATAGTTATTAACATACATTCCTTTCAAGGAGGGATGGAAGGCTGAAAGCAACAGAGGATGCTGTTTTAGGCTGATAAAATATGGGATCAAAAATTGATAATAGATGTTTTCTCTTTGCTTCACTTTTAGAACATTTTTGTGAGTTTTCTTTCTTTCTTTTTTTGGAGGGGTGTGAGCTGGCTCAATTGAATCAGATGAATAAGTAATACTTGCTACCATTTCAGTAAGCTGTATTCATTTGGTAAAGACAATGTATGTTTAAACTTGTCTGTTCATTTGTCATGCAGATTTTGAAACCAGCTTTTACAATAATAGCTGATCACGAGATGGGATGCCTTTTGTTATTGATTCGTGGCACGCATAGTATCAAGGATACTTTAACAGCTGTTACTGGAAATGTGGTACCATTTCATCACATTATTGTTAATCAGGGGGGTGTCAGTGATTTGGTTTTAGGTTATGCACATTGTGGAATGGTTGCTGCTGCTTGATGGATTGCAAAGCTCGCAACTCCTTGTCTCTTTGAAGCACTTGGCCACTACCCTGACTATAAAGTTAAGGTAAAAATGTTTCTTTTATAATGTCCCCTGCCCTTTGACTAAATAATCTTTTTAAACACTTCCCTATTAGACCATAATATCATTTTTTAAAAATATTGTGATCAAGCATGCATAGCTAGTAGATTGTAGTCATCATGGTTTTCTTCCTTATTTTCGTTAATCTTGAATTTGACAACAAAAGTTTTATTAGATCTGGAAATCATTCAGTTTGTAAATATTCTGTTTGGCTACTTAATTTCTCTTTTATGGCTTTTGTCATTCTATATTGAATCATAAGGTTTAAATAAATAGTTAGTTGCAGTTTCTTTACTTTTCTGGACTACTTTTTAAAAGTCTTTTACTTAGATTGTAGGACACTCTTTGGGTGGAGGAACTTCCGCAATTCTAACTTATGTGTTGAGAGAGAGAAAGGAACTGTCCGTAACCACGTGCGTTACATTTGCTCCAGGTCAGTCTTCGTTATATATATTATTGTATTCTTTGTGTCAATATGATTCTGCATTTTTGTTTTCAAAGTGAAAGGGTAGTAATCCTAGAGCACTTTGGGACTAATACTGGTTCACACAACCAAGTCTTCTGAACTTGACATCTTGTTACTCTTGTAGCTGCTTGTATGACATGGGAGTTGACAAAGTCAGGTGATAGTTTTATTACTTCTATTATAAATGGAGCTGATTTGGTGCCTACATTCTCAGTTGCTTCTGTAGATGACTTGCGTTTTGAGGTTGTGATCCTTTGCATTGCGTATTGGAAAATGTTGTAGTCTTGATTTATTGACCATTATTGATGATATTTATGGGAGATTCATTGGGGGAGAGTGTAATTTAAGTAATTAGGACTTGCAGTCAAGGTAGAGGACATCATTTGGTGGATTTAAGACTTATTTATGGTCATGAACTATTTTAGGTTCTCCATATTGTATTAAAGGAATTGTGGGATATTTTAGAAAGCAATCTTATAAATGTCCCTACTCTCACATGGTTATAGAGATTCAACATTACTTTCGCATGAAGTTAAATTCCTTCATAGAAATTCACAATGTTCCTGATTTTGGTTTGCTTACCTTATTGGGACTTGGATAAACCAATAAACTTACTACAATGCCATTTGCAAGATGAATATGTTTGCAGTTCATAAATTTCATTTTAGATATTCTGCCTCATTTTTGTATTAAAATTACTTTTCCAATTTTCAGGTGACATCATCAGCATGGATAAATGACTTGAGGAATCAATTGAGCAAACAAGAAAATGTAGGCATATTTTACAAATTTATAATTGACTTGTATGACATGGGAAAATGTAGGCATATTTTACATATTTAAAAAAAATGCTTCTGTAGATGACTTGCGTTCCTGTACTAATTTAACCTGAGTTTATAAATTTCCAAAAAGTAAAAAAAAAAATCCATATTTTACATCGGTTCAATTATAAACGATGTAGAAAATATCCTCATTCTACATCGGTTAGGCGATAAACGATATAAAAACTCTTCAAATTCTATATCGGTTGATTGAAGACCGATGTAGAAACTTTTCCATTCGTGCCCATTCTACATCGGTTTAGTGATAAACGATGTAGAAAATCTCCTCATACTACATCGGTTGGACGATAAACAATGTAGCCACGTCATTCTACATCGGTTGAACTATAACCGATGTAATAACCTTTCATTTTCTACATCGGTTGGCTGATAACCGATGTAGAAACCTACCCATTCAACATCGGTTTTAGCCTTAGAACCGCTGTAGAAACCTACCCATACTACATCAGTTGTAGCTAGACAACCGATGTAGAAAAGCCGCCCTTCAAAGACGGTCATAAAACTGATGTTGTGATTCAACGACCCCGGGTTACCACCACACGCCATAACCGATGTAGAAAGGCCGTTAGAACAAATGTAGAAGGCCTTTTTTTAGTAGTGTATAAATGGGAGAACGCTTATAAATTAGCTTATGCCAAATATGACTATAGCAGATTTTAACAAGCATAGTTTACATTACAATGCCAAATAATGCATGGAAATAAATCAAATAATTGTCCATATGTTAATCAGTATAAGGTTAAATAGCCAGGTAGTCTATAAACCACACCCATGGTTAAACAACCCAAGTTCCCTACACCTGAGTCTGTAACTAGCAAAATAATATTAGAAAAAGGTATAACATGAAGCCCATAAACACATTGATTAGAGTTAAAAACTATCTTAATCATCTAACAATCCATGTCAGTGAAGTATCATATAAACTCATAGAATTGACAATTAAAGACAAGTTGAATATTCAAGAAGTTAAAAATCACCTCGAAGAACACCATTATAGTAGAAGAAAATAGTATTGATGATAGGAGCAAATATAGTTTGCCCCAATAAGATTTTCTTCACGGTTGATAACTCATTTGTCTTTGATATAATTTTGGATAGAAAATTAAACCTCTTATGTTGTACTGGCCCCAATATTAGCAACCCATATATTGCCATTCGGGACGTCCTTATTAAATCATATGAAGCAGGAAAACTGAGCAATGAAATAATCTAACAAATGTGTATATCAGTATGTTAGAGACAAAGACCCAATAAAAGTCAAAACAAGTAGTAATAAAAATAATGAGAGCATTTTTCCCTATTCAATAAATAGAGTATGCTCCTAGACCTTGACTTAAAATAGACGAGTAGTTTGATGAAATGAAAATTCATTAAATAAGCTGAATAGGAAATAATTTAGTCACCTTCACCAAACTCATACAATTCTATACAAATTATTACACCAGCAACTACCAGCTCAAATATGAGTAATCATTACACCAACAAAAAATTGAATTAAGAGAGGAGGAATATAGTGTGAATGCTATCTTACTTAGTACTTGTTGATGTAGCTCCATGTGGAGCTTGTAGGCCTTGGATCTTCTTCATCAATGGAGTACTTTGCTTGTTTGATATCAATGACAGCGAAATGGAGAAGGAAGAAAGATGATTGGAGATGCCACTTCAAGGAGAAGATGAGTCAAGAAGAAGCTCACCACCATAGGAAACCATAGATAAGAGCTTGAAGGTAGGAGAAGATGAGTAGAGGGAGAAGGAGCACGAAATTTTGTGCATCAAAAGAGGTCTGAACTTTGAAGTGTAATTCTCAAATGATCAAAGTTGAAAAAATGCACACTGTTAGTCGGTGAAAACGACTAACTTTTGTGTATAAAACTTGTATAAATTGTATCAAACTCTCCCAATTTATGGTTATTTTGTAGTGTTATAAGTATTTTCTGTTAAGTGTAGGTAACAAATACTTAGTAATTTCATTTTGTGTATTTAATAATCATTTTCTCTCAATTTCAAGTTAATTAGGCAAGCTTTGGAAAGTGTTGTTTTTCACCTTCTCGCTAAGCCAATCTGCTAGCTTAGCGAGCATCCGCTAAGCGTAACACTCCTGGGCTGAGCGCGAGGAAGACTCTGGAAGAAGGATGAGTTGTACAGGTTCGCTAAGTGCACCACTTCATCTCACTAATCGCACCACTTCAATTCATCCGCTAAGCGAGAAAGAAGCACTAAGCCAAAAATCACTAACGTGCACTAAGCGGTCCATAAGTGCGTTAAGCGCACGAGCACGAACAAGGCCACCTATTTAAGCCTGAAATCAGATTTTGTGGAGGGAGTTTAGGACTGGGATTCAGAGCTTTGCATGTCTAGGGTTTCTAGAGAGAGAAAGGTCCAAGTTCCCGAGAATTTTGAGAGATTTTGCTATGTAAAGATTTGCAAAGACCAGAGCTTGAAGCAGGAGCCGGTTTGAGAGCTTGAGATGAGTTTGTGAGTGATTGTGAGATCCTAGAGGTGAAGGAGACATTCTCACCACTTGTACTTTTGCAATATTTCATCTTGTTCTTCTCTTTGTTGTTAAGAAGGCTTCCTGGTATGGAAAGCTAAATCCTCTGTTGGATCTTCCCTGTAGGTACCTGATGTAAATATATTTCTATGTATTTAATGATGTTTTGTGTGTTCTTTGTGCTATCTGCTTTTCATTCCAGTATGCCTTTACCTTGATCACGTAGATGCATGCTTTTTTAGGGTCATTCAACAGTGGAAACTGGTCTGACTCTAAAGTCCTTGATAGTGCAGGGCTGAGTTGTCGTGCTTTCACGAGAAATCGAGGTGCAATAATTTAGTTGAGTATGTGTGTCTTAATGCAGTCATGGTTGAGTTTAGTCTTACAAGAGGAATATGCGGATGATGCTTGATCAGAACTAGGCTAAACTATCATGAGGAATCGGGGTTTAGTATCTCAGGAGACACCATAAGAACACATGAGCATTGTTAGATAGAGAATATCTTTTTAGCATCAGGCACCTATTAGGAAGACCAACATGTTCTTTACTTGTTTTTACACATCATTTCTCTCGCGCGATTTTCTTTCTTTTTGAATAGATAGTTTATACACGTGTTCATTTTCACACTTACCTTTACACACCAGAAATAGCTTACCAAATAACACAAGTTCCCGAGTGTTCGATACTCGGTTCTTATCATTTTATACTACTTGTGCGATCCGGTGCACTTGCCAGAAGCCGAACATGCACACATGACCTCTATTTATAGCCTAAGTGTCACACAAAATTGGAGGGAAATTTGAAATTATATTCAAATTTCACTTGAAATTGAAATTGAATTTGTGGAGCCAAATTTTGGAGCCAAAATTTCACTAATTATGATTAGTGAATTTTAGCTATGGTTCAGCCCACTAATCCAATATCAAGTCTAAGATTTTCCACTAAGTGTGCTCAGGTGTCATGAGACATGTAAAACATGAAGGACATACACAAAGTGTGACTATATGATGTGGCAATGGGGTGTAGCAAGCAAATTCTCACCTCCCCCTCTAAAATTTAATTGGATTGGGCTTCTCCCAATTCAATTAAACTTATTTCTCAACACAAACATCAAATATTCACTTAATGCATGTGAAATTACAAAACTAACCATAATACAAAAACTAGTCTAGGTGCCCTAAAATACAAGGGCTGAAAAATCTTACATTTCTAGGATACCCTAGACATTATGGAGCTCTAAATACAAGGCCCAAAAATAATGAAATCCTAATCTAATATGTACAAAGATAAGTGGGCTCATACTTAGCCCATGGGCCCAAAATCTACCCTAAGGCTCATGAGAACCTTAGGGCATTCTCTTACATCTCTGGCCCAATCTTCTTGGAGTCTTCTATCCAATGCCCTTAGGGGGTAGGATTGCATCACTCATTCACCAAGCAGATTTAAAAATGACAACAAGTACAAGTCTAATTGTAAACTGTTTAACTAAGGCTTATTAAAACGAGGTTTAGACTGAAATAATCTTTTAAGAGGCTAAAGTTTATGAAAGCAAATTGAAGCTAGAATATCTTACAATCTAGAAAACCCTTTTCTAAATTTAATCTATTTCAAATATGTCTAAGCATTATTCAGATTTATTCAGATTATATCCTTCCTTTATTCCTCTATTTCCTTTCTTGGTTGAATTTGATAAATTTTGTACTGAGAGACGGATTTGTATACATGATTTTAGGGATCTTGAATCTTTTAATTTCCTAGTTTATAGGTTCTATTTTCTCTTTGAATACTCAATAATCCATATAGCCTACATTTTTTTACGAAATGAGAAGTGCATTTTCTCATTAATTGTACAAACTAAAAAGTCCTAGTAGAATAACAGATTCACCAAATTCTTCTAAGTTGCACCAAAAGCACACAATATATATGCATGGTATAATTATAAATGGCTTTGAAATAAGAAGAAAGACAATTCTTTAGACCAAAATTATTAAACCCCTAGTTTAAGAATAACTATTGAAGTTAAGATGTGAAAGAGGACTAAAAGCAAGGGAAAAAGAAATAATAGTTGTGGGCATGAACATGAACTCATACCATATGCTAATATTGTTATGGGTTTGCTTTAAATGGTATATCCTTGATAGCAGATGCTCATAAAATACAACCTCAGGTGTTCTTGGTGTTCTACGCAACTCGCCTATAATGGTTAGAAAGTTAATGAATGAATAATTTGCAGATTGGGAAAGTTAGGGTTAAAAAACAAACCCGGGCGAGATTGTTCTTCCATCAACAAATTGATAGGCTTGTACTCATATTTGAGCCCTAGATGCAATGCAAAGGTGAGTGAAAGTGAGATGAGAGAAAAAAAGAAAAAAAAAAGAGTACCTTTGAGGTTGAGAGTGATTTAGACTCGATGGGAACAAGAGCTTCTCCAAGGGTTCTTGACGATGTCGAGGCCGAGGGTGACGACATTGCTGATGTTGAAGGACTTGATGACACGGTCAAGCAGCTCCTGGAGGACCTTGTCGAGTGATTTCTTCTCCTCTGGTTTGGGTTTTTCTTCCTTTTGGGGTTTTTTTCCTCCCTCCTCCACAGGTGGCTTTGGGATCGGAGAGAGAAGTTCAACCTTTGTATGGCTTTTCCTCTGTACTCTCTCAATCTAGAACCTTTGAAGTGAAAATGAGTGAGCGCAGGCAAAGAGGCGCGAGCAGTGTAAACAAAAATAAAAACTGGTAGAATGCAACATAGGATGTTGTGAGTCATGTTTGTTAATCAACCACACGTGGCGGTTGTTACGTTAGGTGTGGGACTTAATGTCCGTTACTGTGGTTCCAAAAGGGATGAAGTACTCACTCCTTTATTACCATTTTGAAGACCAAATGACAAGCCCAACGCTTCATTTGTTAGAGATAAGGGAGCAACATGATGAACAACCTAAATGCTGCTTGAAGCTCAAGGAAAAGCTTGAAGAAGTTTTGGCTTTTACATGCCCAACTCCCTTGAGTTGCATTTGTATTGGTTGTTATCTTGGCTGTTGCATCTTAGTACATTTGATATTTGTATTGCATCATACAACATCATGGTTTGTGTGAAGAAAAGTTTCTAAGTTAGAAAAGTTTCTTCAGAGGCAAAAATTCTTTGTTTTATCGTAACCGATTGCAACAAGCTGTCTGAAGCTTGTAGAGTTGAGTCTTGTATCGGTTTAATCGATTACAGCTGTCTCATAATCGATTACAAAATAGAATTAGTTACTTGTTTTCCAACTCTCAATCCTTTCTTTCGTAGTTTCTCTGAGGTAATCTTGACTTCTATGGCTTTCTCCTAGTTAGTTTGAGCTTCTTTTAGTGTCTCTCATGTTTTGGATATCGTAATAAGGTGTTTTTGCACTTCCTTTGAAAAACCCTAAAAAAATGAGATGTTGTAAAAGTTATCTTTTTATAAAATTGGTGTTGCTTTTGTGACATTCGCTAAACCTCGGTCACATTGGCATGACCGGAATTTCAAAGTGACGTCTCTATGTAGTAGAAACCAAAACACCCCTTAGCCCCTTTTATTTTGATAGGGGTATTTGACTCCTGTCGCAACCTACCCTTCGGTGGGAGGGCGACGCGTGACTCGCGGGATGCGTGTTCCACGAAAGGAATACGCGCGGAGTCGCCACCAACGTTTATTTGAGGAAAACGTCGGAAAAACCGGAAAAGACGCGATCTACGAACTTTTAAGTGAAAGGTTCGGGAGTTGTATTTACGCACAGGGAAGGTGTTAGCACCCCACACGTCCGTCACAAGGGACGACAGCCTTTAATCGAATGTGCAAACATGACTTTGATTTTTACGTTCCCTTTACGTTCTTATATCTTTTATGCCCTTTTTTATATTTTTCTCTTTTTGTGGTCGACAAGGGTGTTTTCCCTTTGCTCCTACGTATTCCTCAATTGTGATGAGGAAATCAGACCTACGTAGTTCTTTCGGAACAAAGTGTTTGGTTAAGTTGTTTTTGTCTTTTTTGCAAAATATGTTTTTATTGAACAAAAGGTCATTTAATGGTCCAACACCTTAAATGACCTTTTGCTTATATTTGTTTGTGAATATTGTTGTACTATGTACATTCCCGTGTTGCGCCTTTCGCATATGCATCGCACATGGGTTCTGTCTTGATCCCCTTTGTAAACAAACCAACGAAGGGTCCGTGTCACCGTTTTAAATACATACATTGGGGCACTTTGCTACCCCTAGACGTTGTATCTAAGAAGGAGACAGTTTCTCGGGCTCCCGTATTCGTAAATTGCATCTGTGTCATATGCATTTCTTCATGCCTTCATCCATTCCACCCATGATAGATGTCGGAGTTTTGATTCGCACTAGATTTTATTTCACTTTAGTAAAACATGGGATCAAGTCAAAAGCCTTCGCTTAAAAAAAGGTTCTATCAAGTCAAAATCAAGAGCTTAGAGGTCACTAGTTTACGAGAGTTGGGGCAATTAATGGGTCAACTTCAACGGCAAGCCTTCCGTAAAGCCTATGGTAAGATTTGGGACCTAGCTAGGGTAGAAGTCTCCATGGAACCGATTGCATCCCTTTCCCAGTATTATGACCAGCCCCTAAGGTGCTTCACATTTGAGGACTTCCAGCTAGTGCCGACTATGAAAGAGTTTGAAGAAATCCTGGGATGCCCACTGGGAGGAAGGAAGCCATATCTTTTCTCTGGGTTCTATCCCTCCACGACAAGAGTTGCCAAGGTAGTGAAAATCTCAGCACAAGAGTTGGACCGTGTAAAGCAAAACAGGAATGGGGTAGTCGGAGTACCAAGGAAGTGTTTGGAGGAAAGGGAAAAGGCCTTGGCAAATCAAGGCGAATGGGCTTTCTTTTATTGACATCTTGGCGCTTTTGATCTTTGGAGTTGTCCTCTTTCCGAATATGGAAGGGTTAGTGGACCTAGCAGCGATTGACGCTTTCCTCGCCTTTCATCATGGCAAAGAAAGCCCGGTCGTCGCCATTTTGGCCATGTATGACACGTTCGACCGGGGATGTGAAAAGAGCAGCGCAAGAATTGTTTGTTGTGCACTGGCTCTCTATGTGTGGCTGGTTTCAAACCTTTTTTCTCCAAGAAGGTAGGCCCGTCTATCTGCTACAAGGTCACCGCTCGTGCGTCGAAAAAGGAAAGGTGAATTGGGACCAACTCTTGGCTAGCATGGAGGGGCGTCTGTTAATTGGTTCCCTCGCTAGATGGAAGGAAGAATCAGGATTCTATCTTCATGCGAAGGATGTCCAAA